>NW_027515870.1:0-300000 GCF_048772815.1 Callospermophilus lateralis
GAGACTGGTTGGAAAAGGCTTCATCACTTCCCCATTTTCATTGTTGAAAGATTAAGGATCAGAGTTGGGGATACAGCTTAGTCAGTAGAGTGCTTGTTTTGCTTACTTAAGGCCATGGATTCAATTTCCTGCACCACATACACCCACACACAAAAAAATACGTGAAGTACTGTGGGGACTGGGGTTGTCATTAACTGGTAGAGTGCTTTTCTAGCATGTGTGAGGTACTGGGTTGAACACCCAGCACCACATTAAAAAAACAACAAAGAAACAAACTAATAATGATATTGGATCCATCTACCGCAACAAATAAAAATTGAAGAACAAAAGGACTGTGTATTAGACTTGTGTACCCTTGATATTTGTGCACCCATAAACACACACACACACACACACACACACACACACACACACACACATATATGTCTTTAGAGAGGGCCTAAATTTTACCTGTGATGCCTTTTCAAGTAACTTACATTACAGGTGTGCTTAACAAACCTAGAATCCCCCTACACTTCTTCTTCTTATTATTAATTTGAGTGGCTGTGAATTGCATTAAATACCTTGGATGGAGTTACTTTGAGGGAGAATTTCTTTCCAATAGTAGGACCTAAACCAGATAGAAGTGCATTGACACTTATCACTGTATATAATGTTAAAGCAATTTGTGAATAAATATGTATATATTTTTATTTATGGAAATGATATCACAGTTAGTTTAAGTTTTTATTTAACTTTTCTGTTCTCTGATCTTTTGAAAAACAGCTTGAAGTTTAAACTCATTAACGATTTTCTTAGGCATCAATGTCCCTATAACTCTAACCACTAAAAAGAGACTCACAAGTATAATTTTAAAGTCTTTACTATTCAAATTAAAAATAAAAAACAAAAGTCAGGTACAATGACATACACCTGTAATATAAGTGGCTCTGGAGGTGGATGCAGGAGAACTGTGAGTTCAATGTTACCTTCAGCAAAAATTAAGGCTCTAAGAAACTCAAGAAGACCCTCCCCTTAAATGAAAAAAGATGGAGGAGGAGGAGAAGAAAACAAAAGAGAAGGAGAAGAAGAAAATAAGATCTTAAACAAATGGTAACTAAAAACACTATATTCAATATATTATCATGGCCTGATATTATGACTTTATTAATACATACATGTACTTTTGGAAAACCATCTTAATATCCACTATTTACCTGAAATCTCAGGCATATCTCAGTTTACTGTACCCAAATTTCACATTGACAACTATAAATTCATTGTCATCAGCAAGATGAAAGGCCTGAACCACTCATTTTTATGTCCTAGGCGATGGAATACACTTCCTGGACATATTCTCAAAAGGGCCAAAGAACAGGAGAGACAGTGCACATTGAGACAGCTGGCAGCTCCAAACCAGAGCTGTACAAATGTGGGCATTGTTTCTCACTAGATTCTAAGAACACATTCATTCCCATTTCAGATCCCACATGGTAAATAAACATAAAGATTTAGTGTCCCAGGAAGTGGATGGTGCAAGGTCTTCAGATTTTTCAGTATCCCAGACTCTACAATATAAATATATTAAAGGGAAACTTATTTGCAATTTTTACCTTGACCCTAAAGGCAGGATTGAGATATTTGGCTTTTATAATTGTGCTAATATTCATATCAAATTTATAAGGTACTGGGAGAATATTTTCACAATTAAAGGCATGTATGTCTATAAATATTTTTCTATAGTTTAATACAGTTTATTAAGAGAGTCAACAAAATTTTAATGAAGAAAAAATAAATCACTATCTATAAGATGACTACTGTTTTTCATACAACCTCTGCACATGATGTGATTGAATTCTGGCATCCAGCCTATAATGAATAAATTAACTAATTATCTGTCACTAGTTAACTCATTCTAAAACTTATTAGCTCATATTTGGGATGGTCATCAATTCAGGCTCAGCTCACCTGGAATCTTTGCTGCATATAATTAGCTGATGGTTGGTAAGTACACTGAACCTTAGAGTGTAATCTGGCTGCCAATAAAACACCCTGATGTTTTTCCCCCCAAAAAAATTCATGATTAAAAAAAATATTGTGGGGTTGTTCTCATGGAGGTAACAGTGTTCTGAAAGCAAAAACAAAAACACTCAAAAGTTTTTTGACCAGATACCTGACTAATACTCTTTCACAGTCACAGCATTACATTTTCCATAAAAAAATAATAATAAGAGACCCTATTCATGGGCTGGGGATGTGGCTCAAGCGGTAGCGTGCTTGCCTGGCATGCGTGCAGCCCGGGTTCGATGCTCAGCACCACATACAAATGAAGATGTTGTGTCCACCAAAAAATAAAAAATAAATATTAAAAAAAGAGACCCTATTCAAAGTTTGGCAAACACATTCTACATTTTTCTAGAGTAGGAGTAAAAACATATCATCTAATTTCTGTATATAGATAAAGCTGAAGAATTGTTGCATGTTGGCATTTATGATTATTGTACCTTTTATAATAGATGAAGTTCACATAGGTGTTCAGTGTCAAAGAATATTTGCTAAGTCTCACAACTAATAAGTGACTTTACTGGAATTCAGGTTCATCTCTACCTTATCTCAAAGCCAAAACTCACTTCTTATAGGCTACATGAGTTATCAATATTTTTAATATTTTCATATTTTCATATTGAAGTGCATGACCCTGTACGTGGCTATTTTGTAACATTCTTAAAGTTGAGTATACAAACTCACCTAATGGTGCTTGCATATAAGCCTAGTTACTCCCAAGGATAGATACTTTCTTTTTTTTTCTTTTTTTTTGAAATTCACCCATGGTGACTAAGATGCAGATAATTTCTTTGAGAGAGCATATAACACAAGCCTTAAGTCATAGACTGAAGAATCTATTTCTAGTGAATGAAAAAATTATATCAGATATATAATATTGTGTTGCATAATCACGTGACATTTTTTTGTTTACAGCAGCACATTGATGAGTATGTAACATATTTAATTGTATATGTGTTTTAAATGAATAAAAGAATATTAGTATGGATTCAGCTCATATGCTTTCTGAAGTTGCAGCCACAAATCAACTGACAAATGATCATTTGCATGAATTATAAGCTTGTCTGAGTACCATATGGTGGAGGCTTTTAGTAATCCTAGGCAGGGATCTTGTGTTCTGGTCACATGACTTTGAAGCATACACTATTTTGGTCTGTGGATGCAGAGCATTGGCCTTCTTGCTAAGGCATTATTACAGAAGACTTCAGATGTTTGGATTTTATGATAAGGGATCCTAAAAATGTAGATTGTTGATCAGGCCCAGATGGCTATAGATATGCTGTCTTGCTGATGCTTCCAGCAACCAATAATTGGTTTTTATTATGTATTCAAGGTAATAAACACCCTGATTCAGTATATGTATTCAAGGTCATAAATATTTGTTTTTCAGCATGTATTCACTATGTAAAATTTTTGAATTTGGTCTTAGTTTTTGAGGTATATATATCTTCTATCCAATGATGCAGAAGGCTATGGCTACCTCTGCATAAGCATGACTACTATGCCTACTGTGCCTCCTATATTTTAACTGCTAGAGACCGAAACTTTGCTTCCAGGATCTGATCTGCCAGAAAGCAATTGGCATAGTCTTTAGGATCTTTTGCAGGTGAGACATACATGAGCCCTGATATATTAGTGGTTATAGTTAGGGGAGCAGGGAGCACCTATGGCAATCAAGAAACATATACCACTCAGTGTCCACAATCCTATTAAAATGTACCCCTATGAAGAGTTAAGATATGATGGGATGCATTTCTTGTAAACTTAAGGAAGGCTTCTGATTGCACTGTGTGTTTACAAGAACTCAGTGAGTTTAACTGTCAAGGACTAGTTGAAGCAAAGATCTTAGTCCCTGGGTATGGAAAAAGGTGGCATGAATAGAACTGATGACTTGTAGACATAGCCTAAGGAACATGTGCAGGTGCTAGGGCCATGGTATGAGTGGTTTAAAATTATGTGACAGAAAAAAACTGACACAAAGCTAGATGTGGTGGTTCAGACCTGTAATCCCACCTGCTCAGGAGGCTGAGGCAGGAGGAACCCGAGTTCAAAGCCACCCTCAGTAAAAGTGAAGTGCTAAGGAACTCAGTGAGACCACACTTTTATATAAAATACAAACCAGGGCTGGGAATATGGCATAGGGGTTAAGTGCCTGAGTTCAATCCCCATTACCAACAAAATAAAACAAAAGAAAACAAATGAACAAAATCAAAGAAAAAAACTGACAAAAGTGTATGAGAGATTGGCACAATTAGAAAATTGTAAGACAAACAAGAAGCCTATAAAGCCAGAGCAAAATAAGTAGAGGAGGATCTCTGTACTTTGAAAATACCCATCAACTTTCCCCATAATGTTGATTGAGTCAGGAAAGAAGAAGGAGGATAAAGGCCAGGAAATCCAATCAGTGGTGATGCATAAAATGAAACAAGAGCAGCCAATGGCTCCAGTGAACTACTGGCAGAGCTGTCCCAGGTATCGAATTTCATCACATTTTACCAATAAAGTGGAATTTGTGGACTTATGAAAATAAGTTAAACATGGAGCAAGAGATCCCCTGACTCTTTTTGTTTTATATCTGTATGGTTTAGAGATGAATAGCATTCTGTGTAGTGCCTTGAAAATGGAGAAGTTAGCACTGCTCTTTACAGCAGAAGTTGTAAAATATTCAATGCCATGAGGTTTTTATAGCGCCAAATGCGACTGAGTGTGTTACAAGGTGGCAGGGCTTTCAGAGGGTTATGATTTTAGTAGATAGCAAAGGTCATAAACACATTTATTCAGTGTGTATACTCAAGGTCATAAACATTTACTTGATTTTATGTACTTACTTCAGTAAAATATTGGCAAAGTGCCTTCTTTGACCTGCAGTTAAAAAAAATGTTCTATGGAATAATTTAGGGGACTGAGGTCTAGATACTAGAGTCTGGCTAGAGACAACTGTTGCCTTCAAATAAAGCAACCCTACTATCACACCTGCTTCTTACAACTTTTTTTAAATTTCTGGAGCCCTAAACCTTGTTTACTGGGTCTCAGCCCCTTCACAGCAGCCAAAGACCTGAAAACAATTTGTAATTTGAGGTTAATACAAATCCTCTGATTTAAAGCAAGTTCCAAAAACTATCATTTTTTTTGTATTTTTGTTGTTTTTATAGTCCCAGATGATATCCTTATAGTGGAGATTTGTGTATCATTTGTTTTATAGATCATAAACATTGCCATATTTACATTTCACCTTCATTTTCTTATGTGGAATTTTATATTTTCAATTTGAAAAACACTTTTTTGGGGGGCCAGAGATTCAACTCAGAGGCACTTGAACACTGAGTCATATCTGAAGACCAATTTTGTATTTTACTTAGAGACAGATTCTCAGTGCGTTTCTTAGCACCTCACTTCTTTCTGAGACTGGCTTTGAATTCACAATTCTGTTTTCTCAGAGCCACTGGGATTGCAACCATATGCCACTAGACCCAGCATCAATTTACAAGAATGTTGTAATACAGATACAATTATCTGGTTGCACTATTTATAGCATGTTGCATTATTAATATGTGTATAATAAAACATATCCATTTTAAAATTTCTTCTCTGATGAGAAATTAAAAATATATTTTGTTTCTTAATTTATTTAATTCAGTTCTGAGCATTTTTTTTAGTTTACTTCAAGTTTATGCTAGAAGTTTTGTAAGTCTTTGCTCAAACATATTATTCCAATGGGGGGTTCAATACTATGAAATTAATGGAAATTCTGCTTTTATCTTATTCATTTTTTTAATAACATTGACTATTTAATTCAGGGGTGCTTAACTACTGAGCTATATTCCCAGGTTTTGTGTATTTATGTGAGTGTGTGTGTGTGTCTGTGTGTGTGTGTTTGTTTGACTGTGTGCTTCTTCTGGGTATTGAACCCAGGGCCCTGTGCACATGAGGCAAGCATTACACTAATGTAGCTTTATTCTTACCCCTTTTTCTCTTTTTTCAAGTTTTTAAATTTCTTTCTTTTCTTTTTTCTTTTTTTTTTAGATTTTCTATTTCTTTATGTCATGTTGGATAATATGTGCATGCACTCCTGTGCCTCTGTTTTAATTAATTTTGAGACAAGATTTTGCTGAGGTTCTTAGAGTCTTTGTAAGCTGAGAAGACCAGAAAAAAATGCCACCAAACTGTAGCTTTGTGTTTTTTTTTTTTTTTTGAACCCTGCCCTAACATCAGTAGGGGCCGCTCTTTGTTCTTGAGTGAGCCCTGGCCAGTAATAATGTCTTCCTATTGAAATATTGCTGACAATGTGTAGACTATTATTGATAGATTTACTCAACTGGCGGGATATAATAGAACAAAATTGATGTCATCATAGCCTGATGATAAAATATCTTTATTTGAATGTTCAAATATATCTGAATCTCTACACAAGTGGAGGCCCCCAAAGGTGTCAAAGACTGAGAATAATGTAGAGGTTCAGGGTGCTTCAAAGAAGAATAGTAAGGACTCCACACCTCATCTCCTTTTATCCAAGGAAAGGGGATCCCAGGAAGCAGGAAGTCTCAAGGCCTCCCATGTTTAATTAGGGCAAAGAGAAGCAGGGTGCATTTTAGTGAATTAATAAGTGTCCTTATAGATTTATTTATTGTCAAGTCTATGGAGTTTTGATGCAAAATGAGAAAATCTGGGATCAGCTTTCTTGGACTCACAATGAATTTCATTTTTTTCCTTAAAGAAAGAGACTCAACAGTCTCTCTCTCTCTCTCTCTCTCTCTCTCTCTCTCTCTGTCTCTCTCTCTCTCTCTCTTTCTCTCTCTCTTTTAACACACAAATATTTATATATAATTTCTTTTTGTCTTATGTAATAATAGCCAACATTTATTGACTTATTACTATATGGCAAAGACCAGGCGAATTTTTTTATGTGCAACATTTTATTTAATAATTAAAACAACTCTTTGGGATAGTAACTATTATTACCCATGGTTTTACAGAGGAAGAAAAAGTTTCAGAGAGCTGAGGTAACTTTTCCAAAGTTGCATAATAATGGGAAATAACAGAACTGGATTTGGACCTCAGAAGACAAATCTCAAAGATCTCTGGTAACATTTTACTTTCTTGCCTCTCTTCTGTGTTTAAAATGTAATATACCATTATTACTCACTGAGCAACTTATTTAAGTGGATCTCTAATGAGAACATTTAAAAGAAAAAGAAATCTAACATTACGCATGCTAAATTATGCTATTTTAAGCAGTATCTCATCCAGTAGAATATATTTACTACAAAGATATAAAGCATCTATAATTTTATACTATTTTCACCTTTTAATGAGCCTAAGCTAAAAGGCTGACCCTTTTCTTGAACCATGAGATGAACCATGAGTTAAACAGGAAATAAAATATCTGTACATGTAGTCATCCTTTGCAAGCACTTTTTTAAATTAGATCTCTCAGTGAAATCATAATCCTATGTTTTATACCAAGATCATTCTTGGGACCACCACAGACTTTAACATCAGAATTTCACTACTATTTTTGTCAAAGACTGTATATTTTCATGGGTATTTAAAAAAAGATAACTTCATTTGGAGGGGGTAGCATAGAATAAGCAAAGAAATTTGTAGAGGGGAGAAGCATAAACACAGGAAGAATGCAAAAAAAAATGAATCTTCTTAGCAGCTTTTTACTTTTTTTTTAAAGAATGGACTATGCTGAAAAAAAATTGGAAGTTATTTTGTTAATTGTAAGACTGTGCTCTCATTCCAACCTAAAATGTTAACTTTATGAGCTATCAAAAGTTTACCCAGAAATATTAGCCCCAAACTCCCCAAATGTTCATCAGCTGAATGGATAAATAAATTGGGTATATTCACCCACACAAATAAAATAGAATTGTTGCTATTTTTATCAATTTGGACATATTACATGGCATTATATTGAGCTAAAGAAGACACCAAAAAATGACATCTTATGTTTCAATAAATTTAAATTTAGTCCAACAACAGATTAACCTATGACATTCACAGTCAGAGTGGTAGTTCACCTTGGGACAAGGATTATGACCATACAGTGAGCAGTGAGGTTTTTTGTTTATGGACTTGGATGCTAAGTTCCAAAATGTGATTAATTTGTGCTGTATGCTTCTGATTTGTGTTTTTTTTTTTCTGGCTATATGTAATAATTTAAAAACAAATTTGAAGAAATAAAAATGAATACCCATCCTCACAAAGAAAGAAAAAAAGAAGAAGAAGAAGAAGAAGAAGAAGAAGAAGAAGAAGAAGAAGAAGAAGAAGAAGAAGAAGAAGAAGAAGAAGAAAAGAAGAAGAAGACATTTACTGAAATGATATACCACAAGTGCTTGCTACCTGTGGGGAGAAAATTTATTATGTATCATTTAATGTGACTGAAAGAGAACCACCTAAAAAGCTAATCATGCATCTTCAATTCACTTCTTGAAATCTTCTTGCAGAATTCACTCTTACAATATTTTTTTCTCTCACATAAAACAATGGCTATCAATTAATATAAGGTGTTGTTTCATATAAAATTAAAAAAAAAACAGGAAAATATCTGAAAATACCTGGAAAACAAAGGATCTGAAAATCATTCCAACTATCACCACATTAATGTGAAGACCTCAGTAATCACCCAATCACTACCATGTTTTCTGCTGTAAAGTTTGAACTCTATTGGTAAGGCCACAGGTGGGGAAAGACATTCAAGAAAATGCTATAAAACTCAAAGGAATGTTCAGAAAAGCACTGCCTTCTTCTTAGGCCTATAGTGGGTTCATCTGGGAATTTGTTTAAAAAATTTTTATCTTGATAAGGTATTAGGATTAGTTGTCAGATCAATTAATTCTTTGTCACTCTCAGTATTCTGTAGTCCTTCTTTGATCAATATGGTATACTGCATAATTGCTCAATATGTTCATATAAAAAGTGATAGCATACAAACTTGCACCATAAATAACTATACACTAAATTACATAAGATAATGAGAAATACAGATTGCTCATTTTTACTCAAAACTTTATAATAACTTCAGCTGTTACTGCTGTAGAGTCCCTTTGGTCCCACAGCTTAGGAGGGAGGAATTGGCAGCTTCTCCAAATGCTGGGGGACTAATTAAATATTTCTTTTATTTATTTCATCATTAGCTCTTATACAAAATATGTTTCCAGTCTTTGAAACAGAAACTGGCTTTTGGTAGAGTTAGGGGACAGAAATAAGTACCCAGTCTCAGTACATTATTTAACATCAAAGTAGTGATTCTCAACACAACACTGAGGCAGACAATGTTTCCAGGGAAAATATCAACCAAAGACATATTCCATGCTCATAACAGCTCAATTCCAATTATTTAGTCCTTTTGCCTAAACTAAAGAAGATATCAATCATTAATTCCCACATCTAAATTAAAAGTTCTCCCTACCTCAGCCTTGTTTTATATAATTATCCTTCTAAATTTAAAGTTTCCTTTCAACCAAATGCCCAGTATTCTACTTCCTCCTTCTTCTCAAATTATATCTTTAACTTGAATTTACTTATTTTTATAGACTCCTCCCAAGTCTCTACCCAGGGATAAGGTACAATTTTAAAAGACTACCCCCTACATTGAAACTTAACCACAGAGGCCCACAATATTATTTTCCTAGCTTAGGTTTAGGAAGGATATATTTTAACTAAAATTTCATTATCATAAATTCCTTCCCTATATTTCTCCTATTCCTCCTTCTGTTTTAAACACAATCACAATGTATCAAACTCTCAAATTATGTAATATATATATATATATATATATATATATATATATATATATATCACAATATATTTGCATAAATATATATTCATACAAAAACTTTCTAAAAATTGTAACTGTAATTATGCCACAAATACCATTTAAAATTCCAGTGTTAGGGATAGAGATTAAAAAATACAGTAAAGTTTTCTTATAAGTTGTGTTTGTTGTTTGTTTTCAGGGATAAGAAGGCCATAAAGGATTGAGGGCCTTCATACAAAAACCAATTGCTTCACCCGAAACTACAAACTGTATTGCAGCAGAATTCCATTGAAGACTAAACTTTTTTTTTTCTATAAAGGGAAAAAGCTGAAATTGCATATAATAAAAAAGAAAGTATCTATACCTTTCCCATAAGGATACAAAGTATAAAATAACTCATTTTCCCACTTGAGAAACAGGCTTTATTTACCAAACTAGAGCATTATAAAGTATGTATTAATGAATAATAGAAAAAAAAATCATCTCTCCGCTTTCTACCCTTTAAAGACTTAAAACCATGATAAAATGGTTTTAAAGAATGCCCATGAATTTGGTTATCAATTCAGAAAACAACCTAATGGATAATTTGTGAGTGACACCTGGGATCCAGGCAGTCTTATCAACAAAAATAAAACTTGTTGAGATGATCCAAATTTAAAATTCACATACATTTTTACACCTGGATTGAATTAATTTTTTCTTGGTACTGGCTTCCATGTGATAACATAATTGTTTGCAGGTTTTATAAAAAAGCCAGTACTTTGGAAATTAAAATGTGCAATATTCAAGTTGAAAACCATAAAAAGAATTCCTTTGTCAAAAAAGTTAATTGTGAGACAGGATTCATTTGCATTAAACTCTAAAACTGAAAGCTCAGTCAAAACAATTCTGCTTGAAACTCTCATTTTAAGTATCTGCCACAAAAGGGTACACAATCTATTATGTCATGAGTTCTGAAATCCAAAATGTTTGTAAATATATTTAAAGGTGGAAACAAGATCCAGAATCAAGAAAAAGCTCTAATTTACCCATAATTCAACTAGCCCAGTCTAAGGATAGTTTTAAGAAACTTGGAGCTAAAAACTGTTACCTGGAACACTTGAATTTGTTTTCAAAAGCAGTGTCTGTATCATATCCCTTGTTGTTTTCAGGCATTTTCCTGTAGAACCAGTGGCATCTTAAATTTGCAAGTTCAAATTGTGTACTTACTCCTGATACCCACCAAAAGGAGGGACTGGATATAGAGAAAGATTTCTTGTCCTCTAAAATGTTTTGGTCATGCAAGAACTGCTGATTACTGTGTCCTATCAATGTCAAATCTCAGGGATTTTTTCAAGCAATTCAAAGGGGGATATGGCAGGATGGGTTAGTTCATATTATAGCCAGTCTTCTTTCTGAAAAAGATATCCTGCAGATAACCTGATATGAGATATCCCTTCAGGACCCTTTACATCTAACAATCCTACCAAAAGTCCATTTTAATATGAAATATGAATCCAATATGTTTACAAACATACTCAAAATGCATTCAAATATGAATTGTCTCATATTGTGAAGTATTTTCTTTTAAACATAAACATTTTATTTCTCAAAACTATACCCAAAGAAAATGACAAGTGCTACAAGTTTTATCCTACAAAACAAAAAAGCAAAGGCATCTGTTTTCCTGCCCTTTTCTGGTCTTCTCCCCCCCCCCACACTTTACATCCTAAAGATCATTTGTAGGTCTTGGTTTTTAAAGTTTATTTCTACAGTAGTCTTTTAATGCTCTAGATGCTGAAAAACTTCTTATCGTTTAATATTGCTTGGCTTAAATTTATGCACTCCTCTTAGGAAGGAACCAAAAAGCCTTTTTAATGACAGATGTATTACGGAAAATTGTCCCTACAAAGTTCAGATGCTGTGAAATAACAACTCCCTGAAATCACAGAAATGAATTGACTTACATTCTTGGAAAATGAAGCCACTGGCAGCTTTCTCTGACAGCATTTTCTAATCCTCAAACTGCACCCTGTGACAACTGGGAGTATTTCATACAAAAACTACATTTAAATAGATACATATAGAACCAATAAACAAATATCACCAGGTCCTTGAGGATAAGGGAAGGAATCACACATGGAAAATAGAGCAAGAAATTATTTTTCTCTACATTAAGAAGTGCTAGAGCCCAGACTTGAAGTCAAAAGCAACCTGAAAATTGTAAGTTTGTCTTCCCTGCTGTGGGTAATTCTCAGTTCCTGAGGAAAATGCTGGCAAAACTGATTCTTTGCTAAAATAAAATAAAAACAAAAACTAAAAGTGTAGAAGGGAGTCAATGACCTACTGTTTCTTCAGGCACAAGGTACACAACTGTACGGTCCCAAAATTTTGCAAGCTTTCATTTCAACTTTAAAACATACTGGTTTTGACCGTTTTCCATCTCTTCATCTTTTAGAAAATGCCCCTTTGTTAGGCTCTGCCATCCCGGGACTCCAGGTGTTGTTTTCATCCTTTTGATCTCCCACGGGTGGCCGCAGGTGTCCCTACCTGACAGTGCCTGCAGCCAGCCAGGAGGGTAAATTGGGGGGTTTCTTTGCTGTCGCCTGGCCACGGCCACAAACTCCTCCCCAAACCCATATTCTGAAGGCAGTGCCCCATAAGTCCCCTGAGATCCCTTCAGGCGCCCAGGAGCTCCATACTGGAGTCAGTTCCCCAAGGAGGCACTTTTAGGGTCGTGGAGCAGATGCTGTGCTCTGGTCCTTTCCAAAAGCTGAGCAGCCCTGCCTCCAGGGCACACAGCAGAGGGCACCCACAGCCCCCAGGAATGCAGACTCCAGTGGTGGTCCCTTCACAGTGACGAACAGTGACAGGTAAGAGCCCTAGAACAGAGTGCCAGATACCCCACCAAGCCCTTGAACCAACTCCAGTGACCTGAGAGACGTGGCCCGGCGCAAGGAATCGGAGCGCAGCCTGCAGTCACCATTGGCCTTCCACCCTCGCAGCAAAGGTGGCCTGGGAGCCCTGGCCTCCCCGGCTGTCAGGCTCTGCTGCCATGGGCCTGTCCCCCCCCCCCCAGGAGACTGGCTCGCCTGGTGCCTAACCAAGGGGGAAACTGCCTTCGCCAGGACTGGTGGCCTTGAGAAACCCTCCTAAAACCCATGCACTCTGGCTGACAAGGGGTGTGGTTCCCAGGGAGGGGATGGGCTAGGTAGCCCCAGGCGCTGGGTTCCTTTTCTTTTAGTTTTGAAAACATAGGACTTGGTGATACTTTACATCTCTCTAGATCAGCCTGTTCTCTATTTAATAAATCTTGATTAAACTTACAACATATTCAATGTTAACCTATATTTTGTATGTAAACGGGTTTTGAGATAAATTCTATCTGTTGTTTGTCCTTGATGTAAACTGTGAACTATATGGAAAATAAGTCCAAGCACATTACTCTAAATCTTTTGTCATTTAAATTTTATAGATCTCAGCCAGAACAAAGGAACATACACAAAACTACTTGCACCAGCCTGGTTTCAGACCCTCCAACCTTATAGAGCAGCTGACCCCAAAACAATAAGCCCAGGAATACCCTATTCACATTCCTGTTCCATGCTAATTACTCAGCTGGGATCAGTGCAGAGAAGTAGCCAAATACCAAAGGTGCCAGTTTAGCTCAAGACATTATCAGCACATTTTCTCAACTACTATTGCTGGCAGTATTGTATTGTGGGTATAATAGTGTAGAATAAAGTAAATCACCAATACCTTGAGTGGGATTTTAGACGTTCGAGCACCCTGGTCCAACTCTGCTGACCACAGTAATAACTCCACAACTAAAAATTGCTCCTAAAGAAAATTTGTTTGTGCACTGTTTAAACTTTAACAAATTTTGTTCGAGTTACTATGTTCTGAAGTTTAAAATTTTAGATGCAAAGGTGGATGAGCATGTGCTAATATCTGTAAACTGCAAACAAATAAATTTGCATTTTTTTCTAGGACTCTTATGGACTATGGTTTCCAACAGTCATTCACAAAAGAGGTTAGGAAAAAAAATCCCTGTTTATTCCCAAGAAATCTTTACACAACATTCTTACACTGGCTATTTCACATAAACTTGCCTCAGGGATTTAATTCATAAATCAAATGAATTTCCTGCAGCCTGTACAGTGCTGTTGGAATGGCTATTATAAAAATCTAAAATTTTCATGTGTGGTGACATATGACTGAAATCCTAGAAGTTCAGGAAAATGAAGCAGGAGAATTGTTAGTTTGAAGACAGCCTCATTAACTTAACAAGACTCCAAGAAACTTAGTGAGAGCCTGTCTCAAAACATACAATAAAAAGGATGTGGCTCAGTGGAAAGCACCCCTGTGTTCAATACCCAGCACCAAACCAAAAATTAAAAAAAAAAATAAGGATTCCAGAGTACAAAAAAATGTGAAAATGTTGGCAACAGCATAAATTTAATAAATATATTTTTTATAAAAGGGTTAATATTCTTTAAAAGCCCAAAATAAAAATGCTAAGTAATTCACTAGTAATAATTTGGGGTAGTAGCACAAGGTTGTACATGCCTGTACTCCCAGTGGCTTAGAAGGATGAGACAGGAGGATCTCAAGTTAGAGACCAAACTCAAAAACTTGGCAAGGTCCTAAGCATATCAGTAAACCCTGTCTCAATAATAAATAAATAAATAAAAGTGGTGAAGACTGGGTATGTAGCACATTGATAAAGTGCCCATGGGTTAATTCCTTGATTCAATCCTCAGTACCACAAATGAGTAAATAAATAAAATAAAAGAGAGAAAGAGAGAGATCGATTGAACTTGCATGTAATTTAAATTCAAAATAAATTAAAAAAATTATGGGTATATATATAAACCAATTGAAATCCTTTTGTTGAAGATATTGCTGCACTTCTATTTTTATTGTATCTTTTTTCACAGTATATAATAGAAGAAGACAAATGAAGTGTCTTTTAGATAAAAGGTATCAGAAAATGCCTTCTGGCTGCAGATTATTCAACTAGTCTCCTTAGAAACTACACACTTTAAATTAAAACTGAAGCAAGACTCAGATACTGGTGTTTTCTAAGTACTCCAAGAGATTTGGTATCTGTAGGCACCTTTTTTCAGACTGTTCTAAAACTCAGAACAAGGTACATATAGGAAGTCAGGATGAGAACACAACACACAGTAAATTCTTCAATGGGGAATCTTAACTCAGACATCTGATAGATAAAACCAGTGTTGGAGATAAAACTAGATTCTCTGTTTCACTGATTTCTGGATTATGAATTCAATACAAACATATATTAGAAAAGACTTAAGGCTACTGGTTAAAATCTATGTAAAATAGGTATTAAAATATACCAGGGGCTGGGTGTGTTGGTGCAGGCTTGTAATCCCAGTTGCTGAAGAGGCTGAGGCAGAAGGATCAAAATATTAAAGCCAGCCTTAGCAAAAGTGAGGTGGTAAATGACTCAATGAAACCTCATATCTAAATGAAGTAAAAAGTAACCCTGTGATTGAGTCTCAGTGGTTGAGTGTTCCTGAGTTTAATCTCCAGATCCACTATTAAAAAAACGTACCTGGGGGCTGGCACTGGGGCTCAATGGTAGCTTACTTGTCTGGCACTGGGTTCAATTCTCAGCACTACATATAAGCAAATAAAATAAAGGTCTATCAACAACTAAAAAGATAGTTTTTTACATAATGTACTTATTTTTTTGCAGTCTTTGACCTCATTTTCTTTGTACTTTAGTCTTTGAGATTGAGGTTGGCCATGAATGGTGGTGCATGCCTGTAATCTCAGCTGCTACATAGGCTGAGATAGGAGGATCCTGAGTTTGAAGTCAGTCTCAGCAATGGTGAGGCACTAAGCAACTCAGTGAAAACTTTTCTCTAAGTAAAAATTAAAAATTAGTGTAGGGATTTGGCTCAGTGGTAGAGTGCCCATGGTGTCAATCCCTGGTCTTGCCCCCCAAAATATGGGACTGGGGATATAGCTCAACTGGTAGAGTGCTTGCCTTCTAAGCATGAGGCTCTGGATTTAATTACCAGTACCACAAAAAAAAAACAAAAATGAAAGAATGAGAGAGATTGATCTTTCATGTAGTTTAAATTCAAGTTAGTTCCACTTTTATTTTCCTGCCACACCAGAGAAAGGTGTTTACTGAAAGTTTTGGAATGTTTCTGTGGGTCAGGGCCATTTTAATAAAATGGTCTTACATTTGAAAAAAATGAATTAAGGACCCATTACAGTTTTGGAAAAATCCTTTTTGGGGGACACATAAACTATACTACCTCATTTAGGATAGATTAATTTTTTTAATGTCTCCTAATTTTATTCTGCTTTTTTTATATGTGAAAAACTCAGGTTGTTGTTAAAGATGGAACCTGGAGCATTTCTCTTCCAGGTGCTTAGGTCCATGATGCACTGAATGGTGCAAACTTTGAATGGCATCCAAACAATCACCTCCAGTACCCATGAATGGTGTGAACTTTGAATATGACAAGCTGACAGTCATGCTAATAAAATATCAGCTTGTTGAGTTCATGAAGCTTTTCCAACATTTCTACAAAGATGATAAATCAAAATCTTTTTTAAATGCCCTCCAGTTAATGAAGAAAAATAAAATGAAACATGGGAAAATAATCATTGATAATATTGAAAGTGGAGTTTTGAGATGAAACAAAATTTCTCACTTTGCCAATTGCATCTGAGTGCTTATCTCACAAATTTTGAAGAATAAAATCTGTTATCTATTCCCCATTCCATGTGGGATGTGAAATGATAACAGGTATACTCACTTTTGTGTTCCATCTTAGAAGTTTATAGATTGTTTTCTGCAGACATAGAGCTAAATTTATTTAAAATAGGCTTTGGAGAAAGCATCCTGACTACCGTATGTGTTCACTTTCACCTTCTACATTACCCATCTTTCCTCTTGCAAGTTTACCATGGGACAAAGAACTTTGCTGAAGGTCTTCCCATAAGTGGGATTTAAGATATTTCACATTTTAAATAGACCTTAAAGGTTCTCCTTAACATATCTTCCAGTTAGCCTCCAGGTTTGGTAGAATGAGGTCCATTATCCTGATTACACAGTCATTTTACTATCTTTTCTATTTTATACTTGTCTACTATGAACATAGAAACCTAGATTTGAATATTTGAACAGAGAGCTAGAAAACTAGGGGTTTATTCGCAGACCTAAGTAGAGCTAAGCTGAAATTCTGGAAATGAGATTTTTCTTCTTAATTTGTGATACTGCTTCCCCTACATTTAAAAAGCTCAGGATCATGAGGAGCATGAGTTAAAATCCAGCATCAGCAACTTAATGAGGCCCTAAGAAACTCAAAGGGACCCTATCTCTAAATAAAAATATTACAAAAGGGCTGGGGATGTGATTCAGTGGCTGAAAGCCCCTGTGTTGAAATCCTGGTACCAAAAAGAAAACAAAACATGAAACAAAAAACCTCTAAAAGTATAACCTCTCTTGTGCAGAGAAACAACAATGGAGTTGGGGTTCTCTCCAGATAATTATCCCAGTTTTCACCACACAATATGGGGACATGCTGGACTCATGGCACATGGATGCCCACAAAGGGCTTTAGAGACAAGCTGAAAACACCATGCAATTATGGAACTAAATGCCCAGGTTTTTAATTGCTGATCTAAGCTTCACTAGACTAGTAAGGGGGGATGTGGAGGTTGAGCTGCCACAGAGACTCTCTGAGGAGTCCTGTGAATATGACCTTAGGTCTGAGCCTACACAACTCTATTTTAAAAGCTCCAGTTTCAAACCTGCAGTCTCACCAGGACACACACAGAGCACTCCAGTATGGCCTCAAACAAGTTACTTCCCCTCAACCTGATAAATAGAGTGAAGCCCCTGGCAGTCTGTCCTAGCCTGATAAGAGAGAAAGGCAAAAAGTTCAGGGTGGAGACCTCCGATCAAATGTTTCTAACTCCAGGGTAAAGGATGTCATGGAGAAATCTAGTGCTAGCTGAAGCAGATTGCAAGGGGCGTCAAAAAGCCTCAAATTTAATATAAATTATAGAACTAATTAACAGGGATTCAGCCAGCCAAAAAAAGGATTCACTCGAGATGGAGAACCTGATGAGGACCTGACATCCCATCACTTGTCTTCATTTCCTCATCCTCTGCATGATTCTCACCACTCTCAAACTGTACTCTCTTGTATAGATCCTGGTGAGAGCTTCAACTTCTCCCTGTCATCCTCTTCTCAACCAGTCATCTGCTCCACACCAGGAAAGCCCTGCCTTGGTGTTTGTCCTGATTACCCTGGTCTGAGTGAGTGTGCATATGCTGGATATAAAGCTTAAGGCTTGTGACTTTTGAATTTAGCATGCAGAGGGAATGTCTGTAATTAGCCTTTGTCATGATTAAGTGTGCTTTGTAGTGCTTAGAATTAATTTGTAATTGTTTCTCTGAATTGATTATGTCTATTGCACTACCCAGAATTAAGAATTATTGTTTTCTTGATTAAGAACATATAGAGTAAAATTGTATTGAGTAATTAAGTGAATAAAGCATTGAAAGGTGCAGAAGTGTATGGACATTCTTTATTTCTCCCTGTACTGCATATGTTAAAATTGTTGCCCCCTTCCAACAAATCCCTAGCCACAATTTCCAGTTTTTACCATTGCCACTCTTGCCAGTTTCAAGCAACCTACTTATCCAGTCTCAAGATAACAAGGCACACTTACAATTTCCTTGCTTTCAGAGTTTTGAGCATTCTCCCTGTGATTTGTTTTTAGCTTCTTCTTAGTACAGAAACTTGGGCTCCTGATCCAGGACAGAAAGCCTACAAAATAATTAAAAGAATGGTTGCTCCAGACAAAAAGGGAACAGAAGATGGTAGAAGCCCTCCCCCTTATCACTGGCTGCGTGAGAATTGGACAGTTCTCACCTAAGAGACTGATTGGACAAGTCTACAAGCACTGCCTTCAACCTAAGCCAAGTGGGCCCAGAATCACGTCCAAAAGGCAGGCTGTTCCATTTTCATTGTTAAAAGACTAAGAATCAGGGCTAGGGATATAAACTTAAATAAGAGAAATTAAAATACTACTTATATGGTATCTGCTCTTTTCCAGATATTCTCTGTACTACATGTGATTAAATCCTGACATTTTCCTACAGTGGGTATATTGCTGTCTATAACTGTAAAAGAAGTCACTCTAAAATTTACTAGTTCACATTTGGATTGAACTGCATTCATCTGCAATATTTGTGCAGCATGTGTTTAACTGTTAAGATTACTGAACTTCAGAGGGTGATCTGGCAGCCAAAAAAAAAAAAAAAAAGCACTGTGTATCTTCTTCACATGATATCTCAGAATCAAATCAATTAAGGTGGGCTTGTTCTTATGAAGGAGATATTGTTCTAAAAGCAAAAGCAAAATCATTAAAAATATTTCCTCACTAGGTACCTGAATAGAACTCTTTCATTGCCACAAATTTATATAAGCCATAAAAAATAAGAAGAGCCCTGATGCAAAGTTTGGAGAAAACATTCTGTATTTGGCTAGAGTAGGAATCAAATTGCATTATCAAATTTCTGTGCACAGATAAATCCAAAGAAATACTGATATTATGGCACTAATTCTGCCTTTTGTAATAGATGAGGTTTTTACAGCTGTTCAGTGTCAAAAATATTTTTTAAATCCCACAAGTACCAAAAAGAAAACAAAACATGAAACAAAAAACCTCTAAAAGTATGTGTGTGTGTGTGTGTGTGTGTGTGTGTGTGTGTTTGCATGTGTGTGTGTGTGTGTTTATATGAGTGTAATACTTGTGGTTAAACTGAGGGAATTATTATTCCTGAGCTATATCTTCAATTTTTTCTTTTCTTTTCTTTTCTTTTTTATTTTGAGATAGGATCTTACAAAGATGCTTTCTTGTGTGCCCACAATTTTTAAGTACATATCAACATCAAATATGCCTGACCCAAAGGCAAAACTTATATCATTTAGGAGCCATGGTTCATCATTATTTTTAAATTCTCTTAAAAGTTAAGTAGTGACATTTATTCAAAAAGGAGGGTTACACACTTATGGTGGCTCATGTCAGCAATCTTAATAATTTGGGAGATTTAAGCAGGGGAATCAGAATTTTTAATTCAGCCTAAATAATATGAGAGGGCCCTAAGCAACTAAGCAACACTTTGTCTGAAAACTAAAAATACAATAAAATACAATTAAAAGGGGCTGGTGATATATGGGTTTAGGAGAACTATTCTGGGTTAAGTACTCATTACTCTCACCTTAAAAAAAAAATAAAAGAAATGAATAAGAATAAGAAAAACAAATTTTTTACATACTGGTGAACTTTTTATTCAATGGGGATAATATGTTTGAAAAAACCTCTGAAGCTTATAGCAAGAATTTAAAATAAACTTGGGAAACGCCTGAGAACTGAATTGAAAAATCAAGGACAAGCAATATTTTTAAAATTTCTTATCAGGAGAAATTTAAAAACTGGATATTTCATTACAGTTATGATAAAAATGCAGCACGCTATGGAAACTGCAACAAAAAGACTGTATTTGTATCACAAAAGTTTTATAAATGGAGAATATAAAATATGAAACACTACGTAAAAAAGTGAAGGAGAGGCAACATTAAGGTAATATATGTAATCTAAAATAAAAAATACACTAAATATACACTATATGAATATTATCTGGGAGTATGTCTACAAAACAATACAATACTCCTTGCATAAAGCATATTTGTGATAATCTCAAATTTAAAATAGTCTCACATCTGTTGCTGCTGTGCAGGGGCTCATATCAAAAAGCAAGTTTTGGGGCTCATCTCAACTTTTGGGATGGAAGCATGCTACTTTTGAAGGCAGCAATAGCCCATAACCAGCCTCTAGCTTCTATCCCTCATCACCCCAAGTTATTATATAGAACTATTTTTATGCAGGTCAGACAAGGAATGCACATGGACAACATTTTACTCATGTAAGAGGATGCTCACAAACAAATGTTTTTGACCTTCAGGATACATACATTGAATGAGAGTGTTTATAACTTTGGCTACTTGCTAAAAACCTAGCCCTCTGGAAGCCTGGCCAGGTACTAACACACTTGGTCTTTTTTGGTCTCTAAATGCCTCATGTCATTGAGCATTTTAAAACTTCTGCTGTAAATAGTAATGCAAACCTATCCATTTTTAGGGTAAAGCACAGAATGCTTTTTATCTCTAATTCTTACCAAAAAAATCTTGCTCTCTTGCCACCTGGGTAAATTATTGTTTTTAAGCCCACCAGTTCTGCTTAACAGAAAAATGGGGTAAAAATGGAGTAAACTTGGATACCTGGGCTGGCCATGCCAGTTGTTCACTGGAGCCATTGGCTTCTGTTGTTTCATTTTATGCATCATCCATTGACTGGACTTGAAGGCCATTTTTCTTCTTCTTCTCTCCATATTCAATCATCACAATGGGGAAGGTTGATGGGTATTTTCAAAATACAGAGATTTTACTCTACTGGATGTACTTTGGATTCCTAGACTTCTGGACTATCTTGCAATTCATCATTCTGATAGTCTCTCATACACTTGTATCAGTTTTTGCTGTCAGATCTATTGAAACCATTCATCCCATGGCCATGGCCAGAGCAGCTGCACATGACTCATTTGACTACTTCTCCAAATCACCTATGCCACTGCTGTTACTTTTTTCTTTGGCCAGTGGCTGGGGCCTGGGCTTCAACACTTCATCGACCCTTCAACTTGCAGGGTTTATGTTTTCCCACAGTGCATTCAGAATCCTTATTTCTTCTTACAAGGACCTAATCCAAATATATCACAACTCTCCAAAGGAGTCCACTGTAATAGGACTAAGTATTGTATGTTTCTTGGTGTCCATAGGTGCCACCACACCCATAACAACTTCTATTAATCTATTAGGAGTGAGATATCTTTCACTTGCAAATATCCTAAAGACTATGCCAGTTGCTGTGTGGGTATTGAGACCCAGGATGTAAAATTTGGATCTCTAGCAATTTAGATATGTGAGGCAGAGGTGCAGTGTAGTCATGCTGATGCAAAAAAAAAATAGCTCCCAGACAGCCCAGAGCCTTCAGCCCTTAGATTCCTGCATCATTCCATAGGCCTTTTCTTTTTTTTTTTTTTTAATTTTTTTAATATTTATTTTTCAGTTCTCGGAGGACACAACATCTTTGTTTGTATGTGGTGCTGAGGATCGAACCTGGGCCGCACGCATGCCAGGCGAGCGCGCTACTGCTTGAGCCACATCCCCAGCCCAGGCCTTTTCATATATAGACAAGAAAACAAAGGTGAATGGTCAATATTTTACATAGTGAGCACATGCTCAATAGAAAATGTTTATGAAATGAATGTATACACTAAATCAGGGTATTTATTACTTGAATAAATAATAATAATAATAATAATAATAATAACAATCTGTTGGAAGCATCAACAAGAGAGTAGATATAGCCATGTTTGGCCTTTCCAATAATCCACCCTTTTAGGATTTATCATCAAAAAATCTACACACCTGAGATCTTCTGCAATGATCTATTAGCAAGGAAGTAAGAGCTCTGCATCCACAGGCCACACAAAATATATGCTGTATTGTGATATGACTAGAACAAAATCCCCCTGCCTAGAATTGCTAAAAGCCATCTCCAGATGGTATTAAGACAAGCTCATCATCCTTTCAACTTACCATTGATCAACTGCTATGTGGCTGAAACTAAAGATGTAATATGTATTCAAGTAATAATGATATTGTTTTGGTGATCAAGAATATACATACAACTGAATATGGCAGAAAACCATTTGGGTGCTACTGTTAACAAACCAAGTGCCAAGTGATTTTGCAAAACAACGTTTTGTATTTGATATTTTTTCCTTTATTAATAGAGATAGAGCCTGCTTTGTATGATTTAAGATTTGACTGTGTACTCTGTATCTTATTCACCAAGGATACATTAAAAAAAATACATCATCCTCGTGAGTTTAAAATTTTATTTATCACATAGTCTTCTCTTTAGCTATAACCACACCATAATTTTCAATAGGATGCCAGGTTTGAACCTAGTATCCTAATAATTCCAGTAGAAAAACCAGAAGTTCAAACATATTGAGTAACATTTTCAAATTAAATCAAAGTTTAGGCAGTAAAAAATTGTCTGGATAAAATGGAGATCAACAGACTGTTGACTATAATAGATAATGTTATTTCAATATACATTGAAATTTTGGTTTTAATATTTAAGCCTTAGGAAATACGCCATAATTAACAAAGTGGTGATTATAACAGCTGTTTCTCTGATTAGCATTTCAATTTTCCTGTTCATAAACCTGAAAACAAGAGTCAATATTGTAATGTATGTCTGTAATTTCTGTGACTCAAGAGGCTCAGGAAGAAAGATGTTAAGTTCAAGGATAGACTCAAGAACTCAGTGGGGCCTTAAGCATCTTAGTGAGAACTTGGCTTGTCTTAAAAAAAAGTGGGCTGGAGATGGGATTTGTGATAATGTGCCCTGAGTCTAGTCCTTGGTACAAAAAAATAATCATGCTTTTTGTGCCACCATCTAACTTCTAAGACAATAATGACAGATTGATAATTCATGTAGTTTAGAAGATGTGAGTTGTGGCTTTGGGGTCACATAGAGTTGATCCTGAATTCCAGTAAAGTTGCTAATAGTTGTGAGACCTTTCAAATATTCTTTTACAATGAACAGCTATGTTAACCTCACCTATTACAGAAGGCAAAATGATACTGAGTGTCAACATATTAGCAATTCCTTAGCCCTATCTGTACACATAAAGTTGACCATGTGTTCTTACTCCTCTTCTAGCCAAAGTGCAGAGTATGTTTCCCAAACTTTGGATATGAGTTCTTATTTTTTATATGTGACTTATGTAAAGCTATGACTATGAACATGTGTTAGTCAGGAAACATTTTGGATACTATGTTTTTGCTTTCACAACACTGTCACCTCCATGAGAATGAGCCCACCTTAGTTTATTTGATTCTGTGATGAAGGGTGCTTTTTTTGGCAACCATATCTCCCTCTGAAGTTCAGTAACCTTACCAAGTATCACCTAACTGCATGCAGTAAAAAGATCCCATATGAACCCAGGCTTAATTGATGATAATCCTGCACATGATACAATAATTTTTATATAGTTCATTCTTATTCAGTTATAGATAACTTATCCACTAACCATAGGCTGAATACCAGGATTCAATCACACACGGAACTGAAATTATGTGAAAAACACATCATGTCTTATAGGTTGTGGTTAAATTTTTATTAATTTAAATCTAAACTTTAATCTCTTGACAGGCTTTATTGAACTATATAGAAATGTATGTAGACTTCTAAGCCTTTAATGTTTGATGATATTCTCACAGTGCCCCATACCAAAGAAGAAAATTGAAATCACTACCCTACATTAGGCTAAAGACAAAACTGCAAAATAAGTTTTTCTTTAAAATGTTTAGACTCTAGTTTCTGGGTGACTGATGATCTGATGACCTAGAGGCTTCTCTCCAGTGATACCCATGTCTTTTGGTTACAGTATGATATCTAAAATGGAAACGGATCTGTGCTCAGAATCCTGTGAAAAACAGTGTCCACTTTTGTACACTTTTGAGTTGTAGATGGCAGCTCTCTCAAAGTGCACAGTCTCTTCTGTTCTTTGGCACTGAAAGAATGTTGATTGGTAAGTTTATTTTATAACCTATGACACAGAACTAAGTTTTCCAGTTTTTTCACCTTGCTGAGGTCAGGGTATTCATAGATCTCAAACATGGAATACAGCTGTGGTGAACATAGCTATCCCTGAGAGGCCAAGAGTGAATTTTAGGATGAAGCTTGAAAAATACATTATTTATTAGTCAATTTATATTGTCAAAATAATAATATTTTATATATAGTGGTTCAAGTTATTGCAATTGATTTAAGCTGTCCATCTTAATTTTTAATAAAAATTTTTAAATTATTCTCATGCGTTATATTGTTTTTCCCTCTGGGGAAATATTACTGCCTTAGGTTATTGTTTAGATGTTTAAAATACAATTTGCTTTCTCATAAGACCAGACAGCAGTAAAGTTAAATAAAATTTTAAAGTAATCATGATGAAATTTTTAATCATTAAAATACATATGTTTGCTGTGTGGGAGACGTTGCCTCTTGGTTTTATTTTCCCTATTGGGTTTCTCCCGACTGAAGTTAAGTTTCCGTTACAAGAGAAGAATATCACAGAATCTTTTGCCCTTCCCACTATTACTAAGGTCATTATGTGACTGGTAGAGTTTAAGAGTGGAGAGGATAATGCAAATGATGAGAAGTGATGAGATGTCATTACAAGTCCTCATCAGCTACTCCATGTCAAGTGCATTTTTGTTTCAGCTGGATGAACATCTGTTCATTTGCTCTATTATTTATACTAAATTTTGAGTCTTTTTTACCCCCTTTTCAATCTTTATTAGCTACCACCAGACTTTTCCATGACATCATTTACTCTAGGGCCAGAAATATCTGGCCTGGTGGTCTGTACCCTGGTCTTCTCAGTCTTCCCTCTTATTAGGTGAGGACAACTGGACAGGGATCTCACTCTGTTTATCAGGGTGAGGGGAAGTGATTTGTTTATGTCTAAGGGCAATACTGCAAGGCTTTTTAGGCATGCCTGGCGAGACTGCATGTTTCAAACTGAAGTTTTTAAAATGAAGTTGTTTAGGCCAGGCCTAAGACCATCCTCACAATGTTGTAATTAAATTTGTCCAAAATTAAGTTTTGTTTTGCTTTGTTTTGTTTGTTTGTTTAATGTATTTGTCCTCAATTGATTTTTTTCTCTTTCTTTTTTGTACCAGGTATTTAACTCAGAGGCACTGAGACACATCCCCAGCTCTTTTTTTTTGTATTTATTTAGAGAGAGGGTCTCACTTAGTTGCTTAGTGTCTTGCTTTTGGTGAGGGTGGCTTTGAACTCATGATACTCATGTATAATTCTCCTGAGCCACAGGGGTTACGGTCTGTTCCATCAAGTTTGCTTTAACTGAATTTTTAAATATGTAAGACAACTTTATTAAAATGACATTTACAAGCATTCCTAATATTCAAGCAAACTCTTTTGTCCTGGTGTGGCAGGGAATAAAAGTGGAACTGGCCTTTAATTTAAATTACAAGCAAGTTCAATTGCAAGGGCTTAATTAGAACACAGTTCATTAGAAAGCCACAGGCCACGGCAATATTGTACTTTCTTAAAATATTATTTTTCTTATTTGTAGATGAACACAGTATCTTTATTATAATTATAATAATAATAATAATTATTATTATTATTAATGTGGATCCAGTATCAAGCACACTGCCTCATGTATACTAGACAAGCACTCTACCACTGAGCCACAACCCCAGACCATTACCTGGTATTATTCTTTAAGATTTACTTATATTTTATTAATTTATATGTGGTGCTCAGAATTAAGCTCAAGGCATCATATGCGCTAGGTGAGCACTGTACCACTAAGCCACACCTTCAGCTCTTTCCTGGTACTTTTCAAATACCTGTTTTACAAAAATTGTAATTAGTAGCCTTAACCCTTTTCCAATATCTGTTTCGATTAAACCAATAATCTAGAAATCAGTGAAGCAGAGAGTCTAGTTTTATCTCAAACTCTGATTTTAATTCCTCTTTCTTTCCCAGATTCAGTCACCTTATCACAGTGTCTGAGTTAAGATTCCCCCTTGAGGAATTTACTGGGTGTTGTCCAGATTCAAAACTCCAATATTTACCTACTCCTTAGTTTTAGAAAAGTCTTACACAATTTGCCCATAGGTACCAAAATCTCTTGGATTACTCAGAAAAATCCATATCTGAGTCTTGCCTTTTAGGGAGCAGTTTGAATTATAAGTATGCAGCCTTTAAGGCAAGTAGATGAATGAACTGCAGCTGGAATGAACCTTTTCATCAATACCTTGCATCTTAAAGCACTTCATTTGATTCCTATTATTAGATACTGTGAATAAACCTACAATAAAAATGGAAGTGAAATACTTTCTTTAACAAAAATCTTCCAATTTCTTTAGACATATATCCAGAATTATAATTACTGTATTATAGGGCATTATTTAACCGAGAATTGTTATTTATTTTTATTTATTTAGGCACTTTTCCACTGTGTTACATCCCTATATATATGTATTTTTTAATAAGACAGGGTATCACTGAGTCACTTAAGCTATTACCAAGTTTCTGAGGCTTGTCTTGCACTTAAATTCCTCCTGTTTCATTCTCCCAAGCCACTGGGAGTACAGATGTTCACAATAACACCCTGCTTCAAAAAAATTATTATTAGTGGATTATGTGACATCTTTATTTTGAACTTTTAAGAACCATGATAGTTTTTTCAAGAGTATCTTTATTAACTTTATATTGTAACTAAAATTTTTATCTATACATGTACACATATACCCTGGAGTCCCTACTATCTTTAAGATATTTGTTTTGTTTTGTGTGGTTTGGTTCTAGGAATTGAACTCTGGGGGTGCTTACCACTGAGTTATGTCCCTAGTCCTTTTTTTGAGACAGATAATATATCATTAATATCTCACTAAGATGCTTATAGCCTTGTTATGTTGTTAAGGCTGTCTTTCAAATCACAATCCTCCTGACTAAGCCTCTCCAGCCTCTAGAATAATTGCCACCACACCTAGCTCTTTCAGATTATTATAATAACCTTTTCAACAACACAGCCCAGGCTACAGAAAATGTCTTTGACTGATGCATTTTATACCTATGGAAAGTTTATATAAAGTAGCCAATATAGGATTATTCTGTACAGATTTTTTTGGAATAAACAGGGATCATTGTTTTTTAACCTCCTTTCTGAACTACTGTTGGGTATCATAGTTCATAAAACTGCTGGGAAAAGAATGTAAATTCATTTTTTTGAAATCTACAAAGATTTACATAAGCTCAGTCACCTTGTGTTCCAGAGCTTGAAACTTCAGGACATAGTAATGTAATCAAAATATTTTAAAGTTGACACATTCCACACACACACACACACACACACACACACACACACACACACACACACACAGAAAAACTTTTTCCAGGAGAAATTGCTAGTTCTGGCATTATTACTAGTGTGTCAGCGTTGGGGCAGGATTCAGGAAGTGCTAAAATCTCACTCAAGCAAAGAGTAGTTTACTGGATTCCTCCCTATTTCACTTGAAATACAAGCTAGAGTGAACTTCATCTGTCAGTAACAGCATTTGGAAAAATATGCTGGCAGATGTTTTTTGAGATAAATTGACACCTTTGATATTTTGATATTTATGTGTCTTGATCAGAGCTGATGAAACACTTGCAAAGGCTTTTATGGCTCCTAGATATCACCACATTTCTTTTGTATCACTTCTCCCATATTTCTTTCTTTTTTTATGGTGCTAGAGATTGAACCAAGGGCCTTGTGCATACAAGGCAAGTGCTCTAAAAACTGAGCTACATCCTCAGCCCCTCTCTCACATTTTTGTTTACTATAGGTGATGATGGTAATTTTGGAACTTTGTTCAAGACAGGACTAATATCCAGTGTATCTAAATCTCTCTACTTATTCATGATTTTTCCAAAGAGACACTCATAGTAGTTTTTTATTTAATATATCTATAGATGGAAGGAGAGTGTCTCATTTGAATATTCTGCTTTATTTTCATCATCATTCTCTCTTAACATTTGTCTTTTATAGTGTTGCTAAGGTTGGAACTGACTACCTTGCACATTCTTCACACACACTCTAACAGTGAACTTTGCCACTAGGTCCCAATTCTAATTTTAGGTTGGATAGATTCATTTATTCATGTCTAATGTTATTTTTCACATGGTTGATTTTACATATGCTTTGCTATTGCTTTTAACAATACTATTGACATACATATTGTTTCAGATTTGATTCATGTTATGATTTATTGGTCTGTATTATTGTCATATAGTTTCATAATATACATTAAATGTGTCACATAATAATAACTATATTATTTGTTTTTTATTATAGGTTTTGAGGTATTTTACATTTTTTTTTCAAAATAAATTTATTTTCTTTATTTGCTTCTTTTCTTTTTTTTATTTGGTACTGGGAATTAAACTCAGGGGAACATAGCCATTGAGCCACATCCCTAGAACTATTTTGTATGATATTTAGAGATGGTGTCTCACTGAGTTTCTTAGGGCATCACTTTGGCTGATGCTGGTTTTGAGCTCACAATACACCTGACTCAGACTCCCAAGGTGCTGAGATTACAATTGTGTATCACCATGTCCAGCTCTCTTTCTGTATTTAAAAAAAAAATATGCTAAAATTTTTATGGGAAAATATTATATATTAAGTTTAGTTAAAATAGTTGTCTTTGTAATGATTATTTTTATTTCCACACATGGTATTTTATGTGCTTTTGTAAATTTTTATTTAGTTTGTGATAAGTTCTACATATTTTCTTTGAAAGCCATTATACATGTGATGTATTTAACAGATGTAACTTCAATATAATACTTATGTGGTATTTTGTACTCTAATTAAACCAAAAATCTTTTGGGGCTCTAGAAACCAATTTTTCTCAAACTTTATTATTTTTATTTTTTTTAAATGTGCCTAATATTTCAACCTGGGCCCCATTTTTCCACTGTATTGACAAGTATATCTCTAGCCTTATACAATCACATAACTGTACGCTGTCATGGTATACACATACTATAATTTCTTCAGGTCTTAGCTGCTTGGTGAGGAGATATATATATATATATATATATATATATATATATATATATATAGTTTTCATGAAGAAATAACAGCAATTTTTATTCCATCTTTAGTTCATGAGAATTTTTTTGTGTGTCCTTATCAATACTTTGTATTCTTTTTGTTTTTTTGTTTCTTACTGGAAATTTAAATCAGGGGCACACAGAGTCTTGGTCACACAGAGTTGCTTAGGGCCTTGCTGAGATTCTGAGGCTGGTTATGAACTCAGAATTATCTTTACTGAACCTCCCAACACAATTGAATTAGAGGTATGCACCATGGAACCTGGTTTTATTTTATTTTTATATTGAAATATATATTATTTCTGAAAATAATTTATTCTTGATATTAAGAAAGCAATACAATACCATTTCCCCCACAAATAACCACCTTTTTTTGGAAAAGATGTCAGTAGTGCTAGATGTATACTTTATTGTTGTCTAAGTGGCAAGTTTTTATTATTACTATTATTATTATTATTAATATTGTTATTATTACTATTACTATTATTATTATTATTATTAATACAATACCATTTCTCCCACAAATAACCACCTTTTTTTGGAAAAGATGTCAGTAGTGCTAGATGTATACTTTATTGTTGTCTAAGTGGCAAGTTTTTATTATTACTATTATTATTATTATTAATTTTGTTAATATTACTATTACTATTATTATTATTATTATTATTATTATTATTAACCTATGTATTAGTTACAAAAGTTTCTCTGTTCATAGTATTATAGCATATATACTGTTTTCTATATCTTTATAGAATACATCAGTGTGTATCAAAATGACATTTTAGGGGTTGGAAAGGGAGGGCAGGGTTCATGGGGTTAGAAATTATGGTCGAATATGATGTATATTATTATATAAAGTACATTTATAAAGGTAATACATAAACCCAGATGTAGGTATTTACAGTGTCAGGAAAATTTTTTAAAAATAAATAAATTACTTTAGAGTTTATTTCTTGCAATATATACTCATAAGTATATGAGATGCATTTTGTACATATACATATATACTACCACTATATATATTTAATGAATGATCAATTACTACATCTCACGTTAATTACATTTATTTCAAATTAATTTTTTTGTAAGCACCAATATATGACACTCTTTGATATATACACTTGGTGTGTCTTCAAATTTATCACTTTTATATATTATGCTCTTTTCTTTATTGTCCTTTTTATAGAATTTTTTTCCAAATTATTGAGATTAATGAATTTTAGACACTTCAGTTTAACAGTGCACTCTGTAGATTTTCTTTTTTAACCTCAGATAAAATGTATCCCAATTTTAATAGGCTTATTGTTATGTAAGTGATTTCTAAAAACCTGCAAATATAACACCCTAACCTGACCTTACTCTGGACTTGATATCTGAGTGGAGGGGATTTAAAAGTGATCCATGGAAAAGGCAGAACAAGGATGTATCAGTATATGAGATTGGAGGATGCTGAGTATGTAGTAGTGAGTATTCATGAAAAATATATTGGTGGAATAGATAGGGGTAGAGAAAAAGTGCTGTGAAGGAAAGAGAGAAAGAATGACCAGATCAAGTGTTCAAATTTAAGAAGTCTAATGGTGGATCAATGGCAGCATGAGGGTGTTATGTCAGATTCATGGGAAACTAATAGATCCCCAGGAGTCAAATCTGATCAATCACAAAAGAGTATTTGTTGCAAGCTCGATCCTGGACTCACAACTCTTCCTGATGCAGCGGTGCCGAGGAATGAGTCCCCATCCTTTGTTCAGTGATATTTTATAGGTTTTGGGGGGATACTTTATATGTCACAACATCACACAGCAAATCATTCCATACAACAGAAAAAGCAAACAACAACTCTTAACATTGATTAGCACATTCAATGGCAGGAACCAGTTGGGTAGGGGTGATTGGTTAGTACAGTAGTGGGATTCATTTGAACTGATTGTTTTAGGCCACAAGGGGTGTATGTGCTAAACTACATGGTTTCCCAATGTGTTATCAACCACTGTAAACTACTTGAAGGTCATCTGGCATTCCAGGTATTTTTCCTGTCTCATGCTGATTGATTGTTGCTAGGGGGTTGCTATGGGTCCTCACCTAGCTTAACTGAGTCATGGACACCTGGCACCTCAGACCTCTCCTGTTATTTACAAACAACTCAGCAGGGTGGGTATGTGCTAAGGAGTAATCTGTGGGTTTTTCTAAGGACAAGGGTCACGCCCCCTTCCTTAGGACAGGCCTTGAGGTAGAAGCTGCTGTTATTTATTTATTTGAAAAAATGGAGTCACATTAGTTTTTCAAGGGTAAGGGGTAGATTCTTTGGAGACAGAAATAAGGTAGAAGCAAAAAAGGAAGGCAACTCTGGCACAGAAAAAGAAAAAAGTCAGAAAGAGTCAGATGAATGGGTTATGTGTTTCTTTCTTCCCACCTTGGAGTGGAATTGACAATTCACAGAGTATGTTTTAGTAGATAATATAAAACCATTTCCATGTAGCTTTACAAATTTGGGTGGCCGAAATCAACATTTGACAATTCCAGTCAATAAAATCCTTATATTTTTTTATCTGTTTTACTTACTTTCTTACTTACTTACTTACGTATTTATCTATTTATGTATTTATTTATTTATTTATTTATTCATTCATTCATTCCATTTTTTTCATTCACTTTTGCTTTACTGTTATTGTGTATATACTCCTGGTGAGTATTTAATGATACACACACACACACACACACACACACACACACACACAATGGTATATATAATGCTAACTTCTATAACATTATATTCTAAAGCATTAATTTCAGCCAGCCTCAGCAACTTAGTGAGGCTGTAAGAAAATCGGCAAAACCCTTTTTGTTTATAGACTATTTTATTAAAGGTTGAGAGTATTTCTTAGCAAAAAAGCATAATTTATTTTGATTTGTAAAGAAAGAGAGAGAGAGAGATCTTGCAAAAATAAAAAAAGTAATCAGTGACACTCTTAGTGTCAAAGATATAAATAATTTAAAAGTAACAGTGAGCTAGTTGGAAAATACATCTAGGTTATTAACTGCTGCTATGAAAATTTAGTCTGCTCTCCAACATATAAAAGTGAGAGAGAAATTCTTTATTAAGGTTTGTATAAGAAAAAAGAGGAGTTTTGACACAGCTTTTAGTTGACCCAGACTGGGTCAACTTTAGTGGGTGATTAGGGTTCTGCCAAGATTATAGATCATTGAGTTATTTGGAAAAATATGATTTTATCTAGTCTTCATAAACAAAGATTAAGATCTAATATAAATCAGACTTGGCCAAGGAAAAAACATTTAAATGAAATGTAAATGTATGAATAATCACATAAAGCAGTATTTAAGAAAAAGTTAACATTCAGAATATTTATGCAATTATATAATCAGCAGTAATGTAAAAACAATGACAACTAAAGAAAAAGTGAATTAATAGAGCAATAAATAAATAATGGAATTAATTAATTAATAACTAACAAATGTAAACATGTATTGTTACTGGAATTGTCAAAGTCGGCTTGTAGCCGTGTAAAGCTACATGGAAATGGTGTTTTACTACTTACTGAGACATACCCTATGAACTATAAATTCCAATCTTAGGTGGGAAGAGTTGAACACAGAACCCATTCACCTGGATCTCTCACTTGGGAACTGTACAAAAAATTACCTTTTTCTTTCCCCCCAAATTTTATTGCTGCTTCCAAGAACATTATCCCTCTACATTCATACTATCATTGTAGACTTGTAGCATATGAACCCCTCTACTGCTCAAGTTTTTCTTTTTTTATTGCTCTTTTTCTCCCTACTCCCATATAGTCCATCAATACTCATTTTTTAATGCAAAATCTACATACTCAGCAATCTCTAGTATTACATCTTACTATATCCATTTTCTGCTTTGGGCATGACCACTTTGAGATCCCCTCCATCGAGACATCAATAGTGCAAAGTGATCAGTTTGGGGATAAAATATGCAGAATATATATTAGAGGTCAGTTACACAACAAGAAAGGTATAAAAAGTGGGCTTCATTTAAGGGTGAAAATAAAAAGAAAATCTATAGACTTTGCTAGTTAAAATAAAGGATTCAAAATTTATGAGTCTCAATAATTTGAATTATACGTGTGAGTCACTTTTTTGGGCTGAAGGAATATGGGGACATTGTTAATGAGTTTAAAGTTCAAACTATTCTTTATGAGACAAAGAACAGAGAAGTTAAAAAAATTAAAGAAATTATGATATAATTTTCATAAATAAAAATATAGACATATTTATTCACAAATTGCTTTAACCTTATAAACAGTTATAAATGTCAATGCACTTCCCTCTGGGTTAGTTTCTAGTATTGGAAGAAAACTTTGCCTAAAAATAGCTGCATTCACAGACCCTCAAATAATAATAATAAGAGTAATAATAATAATAATAATAATAATAATAATAATAATAAGTGACGTGGGGAAAATTTCAGGCCTGTGAAGCCTACCTGTAACATAAGTTAGTTGAAAAGCCATCACAGGAGAATTTTATACACTGTCTGAAGACATATATGTATATATTATTTATAAAAAATATTTATGTGTTCTATAGTAAGGGTGCACAAGCCCAATACACAGTCTTTATTTTGAATATTTTTTGTTGTAGATGGACACAATACCATTAGTAGTTTGTTTGTTGGTTGGTTTTTTAATGTGGTGCTAGGTGTTCAACCCAGTACCTCACGCATGCTAGAGAAGCACTCTACCACCCATCCATAACCCTAGTTCCCAAAGACTGTTACTAATTTATTTTATTTTTTATTTTATTTATTTATTTATTTATTTATTTATTTATTTATTTATTTATTTATTTATTTTTGTGGGAGTGTATGTGTGTAGTGCAGGGGATTGAATCCATTGCCTTATATAAGCAAAACAAGCACTCTACTGACTAAGCTATATTCTAAACCTTGATCTGTAATATTTTAATAATGAAAATAGAGCAGCCTGTCATTCAGACTGCTTCTGCACCCACTTGGCTCAGGTTGGAGGCAGTGCCTGAAGCCTTGACCAATTAGTCTCTTAGGTGAGAACTGTCCAATCCTCACGCAGCCGGTGATGAGGGTGCGGGCTTCCACAATCTTCTGTTTCCTTGGTGTCTGGAACCCGCCATTTTTTCAATCTTTTTGCAGGCTTCTGTCCTCGATCTGGAGCCCAGGTTTTTGTGCTATGCAGAATTTGAAAACAAATCACAGGGAGAATGCTGAGAATCCTGAGAGCAAGGAAATGGTAAATGTGCCTTGTTATCTTGAGACTGCGTAGGAAGGTGGCTTAAAGCTGACAGGAGTGGCAATGGTGGAAACTGGCAGTCGTGGCTTGGGACTCCTCATGGTCCTCTCCAGAGTCTTGAGGCCAGAGGGTCTTTCTGTGGCAGCTCAGCCTTCACCTCCCTCTGACCAGTCTAGTGAGGCTTAGATCAGCAGTTGAAAACCTGGGCATTTTGTTCCATAATTGTATGGTGTTTTCAGCTTCTTTCTAAAGCCCTTTTTGGGCTTCCATGTGCCATGAGTCTATCATGTCTCCAGATTGCATAGTAAAGACTGAAGATAATTATCAGGAGAGAACCCCAAATCAATTTGTTGTACTCATGCATGAAATAGGCTGTTGATTTTAGGGGCTTGTTACTCATGAGGGTTTGTTTGTCTGTTTGTTTGTTTATTTATTTATTTTATTTGTTTTGTATGTGTGTGTGTGTGTGTGTGTGTGTTGTTTTCTTTTTGGTACCAGAAATTCAACTCAGAGGCTTTCATCCACTGATTCACATTCCCACCCACCTTTTTTTAAAAATATTTTTTTTAGAGACAGGGTCCCTTTGAACTTTTTAGGGCCTCACAAATTTGATGATGCTGGCTTTTAACTCATTCTCTTCATGAGTCCTGAGATTTTAAATGTAGGGAAGCCGTATCTCAAACCCAGAACAAAAATCTGAAATCCAGAACTTCAGTTTAGCTCTCCATAGGTCTCAGAATAAATGCCTAGTTTTCTAGCTCTCTGTTCACATATCCAAAACTAGGGTTCTCTTTTCACAGTGAATAAATATAAAATAGAATAGATAGTATAATGATCATGTAATGAGGAAAATGGGCCTCACTCAAACACACCTGGGGGCTAACTGAAAGATATGTTGTTAAGCACTATTAAAGCCAATTTCAAATGTAAGAGACCTTGAAGTCCACTTGTGGAAACACCTTCAACAAAGTCCTTTATCCCAGCAGTGATTCCTGATTGAATTTGAAGAAAAAAGATTGGTCACAGAAAAAATTAAAGTTAACACATATGGTAGTCAGCATGGTTTTCCAAAGATTATTCTAAATGCATTATGCTCCGTGTTGTGCCCAAAACCTTTAGTAAACTTCTAAGATGGCACACCAAAATGAGTTTTGTTTTTTTTTTCTGGGATTATTCCTCATACCACATGGTGGAGTTCTATTTCTTAGATTTTTTTTCTTCAAAATTTATGAGACAAGCACCCAGATGCAATTGGCAAACTGAGAAATTTGGCTCATCTCAAAACTCCACTTACAGCATTATCAATCATTATTTTCCCATGTTTTATTTCAAATCGATGCATCACTTATGTTTTTCTACAAGAACTGATGGGAATTTTTAAAAGATTTTAATTTATCATTCTGAGATTTTCACACGAGAAGAAAGCAGAATAAAATTAGGTGACATTAAAAAGAATGAATCTCTCCTATATGAGGTTTTTGTATCCCAATTGAGAAATTTTAAAAACTGTAATGGGTCATCAATTGAGGGTTTATTTATTTATTAATTAATTTATTTATTTATTTATTTATGGTCAGATCATTTTATTAAAATAACCCACAGAAGGGGTTGGGCATGTGGTTCAGCAATAGAGCACTCACCTAGCACGTGAAAGACCCTGGGTTGGATCCTCAGCACCACATAAAAATAAATAAATAAATAAATATTACTCACAGAAACATTCCAAACATCAGGAAACTCTTTTCTTCTGGTGTAGCAGTAAAAAATAAAAGTGGGACTAACTTGAACTTCAATCTCTCTCTCTCTCTCTCTCTCTCTCTCTCTCTCTCTCTCTCTCTCACTTTCTCTACTGGGGATTGACCCCAGGGCCTCATGCTTAGAAGTCAAGCACTCTATAAGCTGAGCTACTTACTCAGCCTTATTTTGGGGGTGGGGAAACCAGGGATTGAAGTCAGGGGCACTGTACCACTAAGCCACATTCCTACCCTTATTTTGTATTTTACTTAGAGAAAGGGTTCACTGAGTTGCTTAGTGCCTCACCACTGCTGAGACTGGTTTTGAATTCATGATCCTTATGTCTCAGTCTAGTAAACAGATGACATTACAGGCATGCACCACCATGCCTGGCCAACTTCAATCTTAAGGGCTAAAGTACACAGCAAATTAGATTAAAGTCCATGTCAATAACATGGTACATTACTTAAAAAAAAAAAAAAAATATATATATATATATATATATATATATATATATATATATATATATATATTATTGGTAGACCTATATTTTATTTACTTATATGTGGAGGTGAGAATTGAACCCAGTGCCGCACATGTGCCAGACAAATGAATTACCACTGAGTCCCAGCCCCAGCCCCTTGGTACATTTTTTATAGGGGACATTGGAAATTGAACTCAGGAACATTGATAACGAAGACACATCCCCAGGGTTATTTTTCTTTAGTTAGAGACAGGATCTCACTGAGATTCTTAGCATCTCACTTTTGCTAAGGGTGGCTTTGAACTTTTAATACTTTTTTCTCAGCCTCTTCAGCAACTGGGATTACAGGCTTGCACCAACACACCCAGCCCCTGGTACATTTTAATACCTGTTTTACATAGGTTTTAAACTATAGCCTTAACTTTTTTCTAATATATGTTTTACTTGAGTCCATAACCCAGAAATCAGTGAAACACAATCTATATTTTATCTCCAACACTGCTTTTGGTTATGACAGTGTCTGAGTAAAGTTTCCACATTAAAGAATTTACTATGTCTTGTGTTCTCATTCTGACCTCCCATATGACCTAGTTCTTAGTTTTAGAATATCTGAAACAAGTTTCCAAGAGATTCCAAATTTTTTTGGAGTATTTAGAAAACACCACTATCTGAGTCTTGCCTTCTTGGGACCAGTTTTAATTCTAAGTGTGTAGCTTCTGAAGGGATGGACTAATTGGATGCTTTGCAGCTGGAAGGCATTTTCTGAAATACTTTCTATCTAAAAGGTACTTCATTTGTTTCCTTTTATTAGATACTGTGAATAAATATACAATAAAAATAGATGTGTAGCAATATATTTAGCAAAAAAAGATTCCAATTCCTTTACATATATATCCACAGTTATTATTAGTGGAATGTATAACATTTTTAACAAGAATTATTATGTATATCTTTTTATTTATTTAAATACTGGAGATTAACCCTAGAGCATTTTACCAGTATGCTGCATTCCCAGTCTCCAATACTTTTATTTATTTATTTATTTTTGAGAGAGGGTTTTGCTGAGTTTCTTAGGACCTTACCAAGTTCTTGAGGCTGGTCTTTAACTTGAGAATAAACCCCTAGTTTTCTACCTCTTATCCTCCTAAGTTACTGGGAGTACAGGCATGAAAATCTTGCACTGCTATCCCAAATTATTACTAGAGGTCCACTGCAGTCCTCGTGGATCTCCCTATCCACATGGGGGTGTGGGGGGGACTGTCACTGCCAGCCTGGCAAGTAGCAAGCAAGTAGCAGGTGGGAGAAGGAGGTACTGTGTCCAGCTGATGGCAGGTTTTTCAGATGTCACCAGGAAACCATTTCAGGGCTTTAGACTGATAGCACTGGGGAGAAAAGAAACTTGGTGAGGCCTCTCTTGCAGACCCTCATGTGGATGGGCAGATCCAACAACAACAAAAAAAAACCTCTAGCCTGATGTCTCCCAAAGCACATGTGCTGTATACTTCTGCTATGAACTTCACCTTCCATAAGATTTGTACATGGAAGTGCCACTCTCCAAGGCCACTGAGCTTATATTCTGTAGGTTCCAAGATAGCATGGCCATTCCCCTAACAATTCCTCTGGTTGGAAGTGTGTGGATGACTCACTGACTTCCCCCTCCTCAATTTCCCTGAAGCATTGCTCACAGAGAATTTGCAAATGTGCAAATATGTGCAGACACAATGGAGAACAGTGTGGAGGATCTTTGGAAGAATAAAAATAGAACAACCATATGGCTCAGAAAGCCCTCTTCTGTGTATATTAAAAAGAGAGAGAGAAATAAAATTAGCACATGGAAGAGACATCTGTACTCATGTTTGATGCAACATCCTTCACAATACGAAGGGACAGAATCCATCTTAATTTGCTGTGGATGGATGGATGGAAAAGCAAATTGTCAGGTGTACTATGAAATATTATTCAATCCCCAAAAGGAAGGAGATGCCAGCACTTTCAGGACTTGGGTGGACCTAGAGGACATTGTGCTGAATTACATAAGCCAGGCACAGAGAAATCTGGCACAACCTAACTTACATGTGCAATCTAAAAAATGTGAATTTACAGAGGCTGAGAATAAATGGTGGTCACCAGAGGTGAGGGCAAGAAATAGGTGTTTGTCAAAGCTACATAGGCATATGTATGCCAGGTGAGTGAGACCTAGAGATCTTTACCCTAGCTGCTCAGAGTTAAGAAAGTGGTATTTTGCCCTTTAAAAGCTGTTAAGAGGACAGCTCTCTGTTTAAGTATGTTTTGCATAACAAAACAAAGCACACAGGGAAGCCTGAGGGAATGGCTGGAGGCCTTGTGGACCCAGGGTTTTCCAAGTGTGTCCAGTGGCCAGCCCACTGAGCTGTGCCATCAGATATGAGGAATTATTTGTTTCTATTGTGCCTCCTACTGAGGCAGGGGTCATGAAGTGGCAGTGCAGGTGGCTTCTCCAGGGGCCAGGAGGCATCTCTTCCACCTGAGCTCTTAAGTGGACTCAGCTGCTCAGGCCAAACACTTTACACTTGCCCAGGCCCCCCTCACTGCCTGCAGCTGGGGGAGATGTGCTGCACATGTGCAGAGACCTCTGGCCAAGGGGCAAGAACTTGGAATGCAGCACACCCTGCTCCTCAGTGCACAATTTAAGGTGCAGGAGATCCCAGGACTGGCTGCCTGCCCTCCTCTTCCACTGTGCTTGCTGCCCTGTTTAACTTGTTTTATGGTAAGTAGACTAGTAAAAAAATTTCCTGTTTTTTTTTTTTTTTTTCCTTGGAGGGGGGTGGTAGGATGGCCCTAGGCCTGACTCTAAGCAACTCTATTTTTAAAAATCTGCATTTTCACCAGGCACACCCACAGATCCCTCCAGTATGGCATCAAACAAGTTTCTTTCCCTCACCTTGATAAAGAGAGGGAAGCCCCTGGCAGGCTGTCCTCAGCTGATAAGAGGGAAAGGGGAGAAGATAAGGGAGGAGACCACAAAAACAGATGTTTCTGACCCCAGGGTGAATGATGTCACTGAGAAATCTGGTGGTAGCTGATAAGGATTAAAAGGGTGGTCAAAACCCCCCAAAATTTAGTATAAATGATAGAGCAAATAAACTGGGATTCAGCCAGCGAAAAAAAGGATGCACTCAAGCTGGAGAGCCTGATGAGAACCTGCCATCCCATCACTTGTCATCATTTCCTTAGCCTCTGTGTGATCCTCATCAATCTCAAACTCTACCACCTCATGTGGGCCTTGGTAAAAGCTGCAACTTCTCCCTAGGACCCCCGACCCCCTCCTCAACCAGTCGTTCACTTCATGCCAGGAAAAGCCTGCCTTTGTTCCGGACCTGATCACCATGGTCTGAGTGAGTGTGCATCTGGTGGACTCAAAGCCTAAGACTTAAGACCTTTGAACATATCATGCAGAGGGAATGTCTGCCATTAGGCTATCATGATTAAGTGTGTTTTGCAGTGCTTAGAATTAATCTAGAATTGTTTGCTGTGAGTTGATTATGTTTACTGCTGTGCCTAGCATTAAGGATTGTCATTTTCTTGTTGAAGAACTTATAGAGTAAATTTGCATTGAGTAATTTGAGTTAATAAAGCATTGAAAGGGGCAGAAGTGTGTGGACATTCTTTATTTCTCCCCTCGACTGCATATGTCACAATTTTGCTCCCTCATGACATGGGGTTACCTGGGATTGGTCCCAGGGGTGCTTAACCCCTGAGCCACATCCTGGCCCTTTTTATTTTTTATTTTAAGATAAGGTCTTGCTAAGTTGCTTAGGACTTCACTAAATTTCTGAGGCTGGCTTTGATATTGTGATCCTGCCTCAGCCTCCTGAGTCTCTGTGAATATAGGCATAACTCTCTTTTTCATAGAGGGCTAGAAAATTAATTTTGGTGCTTTTCCTTTTTATTTATAACTTCAATATGGAGATCTCTCTCTCTCCCTCCTCTCTCTCTCTCTCTCTCTCTCTCTCTCTCTCTCTCTCTCTCTCTCTCTCTCTCTCTTTACCACAAACTGTTTTCTCCAAGACAATCCCACTGGGCATAGTCATGCATCAGAGCCTCAAATACTTTAAGGATGGTGGGGTCAGCCCAGGGGGTGTTTCTGCAGAGCTGTGCTGGGAGCACAATCTTCTTCACACAAGGAGAAAGTGTAGGGAGGAGGATATGACCTGACAGAGCCATCCACAGAGCTCCAGGTGAATCTGCCCATTAGGTGGGCATGGCCACAGGTGCCTGGCCTGGATTCACCTTGCAGACAGCAAGGTCTTGGTGGCCACACAGTGGGAGGCAGTGGAATAAGGCATCCAACCACTGCACCCACAGGGGACATATTGGCCTGAATGGGGAGCTAACCAGGCAAAATCACCCAGGTATTGTGAGGTCCTGCTCTTCTGCAGGGACAGATGCCAAGGGAATTGGAGCAGGAAGCCGGAGAGGTAGCCTTCTATGAGCAAGGCTGTGCTGTTTGGATGGTCACTGAAATTCCTACTAGATAGGCCCCTTTGCATACACATCAGGCCCTTGGAGAGCGAGCCATGAGCCATCCGAGCATCAGTACTGATCAGGTGAGACACACAGCCTCCCTGACTACTGTGGGGTCAGGACCCTGGGGCGGGACATTGCTCAGGGTGGTGAAGAGAGGATTTAGAGTCTTACTTCTTGCTGTGTTTAATCCCTGAAGATGGCCAGCCCCAACAGGTTCACATGCTGCACAAGGTGGGACCGTGCATCAAATCAATGTAAATATTTAGAATGTTGGCAGTTGTTTAAATTTATTTTTAAAAACAGCTGTACTGAGGTAAAATTGATATACAAAGAGCTGCACATGTTGAATACACACAATTTGGGGAGTCTGAATGTGCCAAACCCCTGTTGATGCCATAACCACTTCCAAGTAACAGACGCACCTCCAACACTTGTGCGGGCAGGGGCAGGTGTCCCTGTGGCTTGGTGTGTGCACCTGTGCAGGTGTGGGTGTTAGAAGGGTACTCAACTGGATAGCAATGCTCCTGAAAATTTCTAAGTGAAAGATTTTTTGTTGTTAACTACAGGCACAATCCTTTACAGTGGATCTCTAAAACTCATCCATCTAAATTACCTGAAACCTTGTACATAAATAGGCTTTATTTTTAAAACAGTTTTGGATTTATGAAAAAAGTGAGCAGACTCAACCATTCCTATAGAGTAACTTCCCCTGCGATTGCCCCTGTTATTAACATTTTGCTTGACTGTGCTGCATATGATACAAATAACGGACCAATATTAACACTTTATTACTACCTAAATTATATAATTTATTCAGGTTTCCTTAGATTTTAACCTAATTCCCTTTTTCTATTCTGGGATCCCATCTAAGAGACTGCCTTACATTGATTTGTCATGTCTAGTCATTGTAATTTTTAATTCCAACTTGAGACTGTGATTATCTTGAAGATATCATAAGGTTAAAAATTATCTTGCTATTAAGAAAACAGCAGGTATTGACATGAAGAAATCCCAGATCTCAAGAGAGTAGCACAATTTTTTTGTGTCAACAGACTTATTTGTGTCAACAGACTTATTTCCTTGTGTTGTCAGGGTCTGGCTCTGTTTCCTGGTACCTGGGGGCCCTTGGCATGCAGCCAACAGAGCATGAAGCACAGGAAGGCACCTTGAGCCCAAGGCACCCAGGCCAGGGCTCAATTGCCATCCACTCCTCCACTCACACGCATGCATGAGAGAACCAGTGCATAGTGGAGCCTGGCGGTGGGAAGCCATGTGCCCCAGGGAAGGGAAAGAACCTGTGAGAAGTCCTCCCTGCCACATAGTGTGGGTTAAAAGTCCAAGAAGCTGGCTGAGCTTTTACCCAGAGAAAAGCATGGGGAAGGGGTTAGGGAAATCTAAGTAGGCATACTGGAAATCTTGGAAGGGGGAGAGTGTAGTACATTATGGGCACAGTGAGGGGATAGGCAGTGGGTCTGGGCAGGGTTGTGGTGGAACCTGGCAGGATTGGAAATTTAGCCAGGTTTTAGATCATGATGTCTTGTTTTCTAATAGTTTCCAATTTAACCTCATGGCAATAAGTTGACATTGGAGTATTTCAACCTGTGATTGATGTTATTAGCTTCATGATTAAGAAATATACTGACTAGGTATAAGATAAACATGTACTAGAGACTTTGTGACCAGCAATGTGACTGCGGCATTGATATTGTCCCTGTTTTTCTGAAATAAACTGAGTATTTCCCAAGTACTCTTGCCACCCCACAGAAAAGAAGCAATGGTGTGTTAATTAGTTTGATAATAGTAATCATTCAATAATGAAAACTTCTATCAAAATTAAAAATATATATAATTTCTATTTGTCCTTCATACTGAATAAATATAGACAGACTGCAGAATATGAAGGTCACAGGGTGGAGAGTAGACTGGGAAGAAAGGACTGGATGAGCTAAGCCCAGGCAGGACAGGGCATCTGGGAGGGAAAAGATGGTAGAGAACAGATTAAGTACATGACTATGGATGGAAGTGGGGTAAATGTCCTCTTCTGTCCCAGTACAAGGGAGTCACTGTCCCAAGTCCTACACTTCAAGAAGCCTCTCCCTTTGTGCTCTCATGGATCAGGATGAACTAATTTAGCCTTCTATCCCCATCTTCCATGGAAGCTAAAATCAACTCAATGAACAATGCACCACTGTTTCCTGGTACCACTGAGAAAAAATGATGCCAGTTGCAATGTTGATACCCTGTCAAATGCATGATGCATCCCATTCTCAATAACATTAGAAAGTGAAACAATTCTTTCTAGCTAATTTACTAGAATACAGAATGGAATTCCATGGTCTTCTGTGTCATTGGCTGGTGTCTCTGTAGCTAGCCTGTGAGTTCTGCCAGGGTGTGGACCACAGTTAACACTTCTGTAAAGGTCTTGGAGCAGCTTTAAACCAGGAACATAGTTGTTGCATAAAGATAGACTGAGCTACAAGGACATGGTGTGGTGGGGAGGAGCTACTGCTTCACTGTTAGGAGAGCATTTTATAATTTGGAAATGAGGAATCTCCATATTGTGGAGAAAAGTTGCAAAATATCAGTACCAACATGTGTTTAAAATAAAATTGAGATGACTTTAGAAATCTGGAATAGTTGCCATGTTCTCATACATTTCACACACAGCTTGCTATGTTAGCATCTTATAAAACCAGAGAACAATAGCAAAAATATTCATTATCATGTGCTAATAGTGACTGGATGACATGATTTTTTTTTGGAATTTGCTTTTCCCACTCTGTGCCTTTATGTTCCATTATGAGCTGAGTCTCCTTAGGCTACTATGATATAATGTGCCATAATTCTGCCATTTTCTCTGGGAGGTACTGAATGCAGAGATTTCCTGGGCCTTTGATGGTTCCTGATTTTGCAGCTGGGTGGCTGATGAATCGCCATTCTTGTTCTACTGCAACACTGCATCAAGAAGATTCTGTCCTCCATGGGTCTCCTGAGTGCTGAATGTATGTGTGCTTCATTAGTGCACTCTTGGGAAGGAGTTGAAGTCCTTGCTTCTGAGCAACCTGTGAAATTAACAGATAAAGATTCACTGCATTTTAAATGTTCCTTTGAAAAATTCCATTTTATATAGATAATATCACAATCTTGGATAAAAATCTAAATTTGAGTGCTAATGGATTAAACTTAGAGTTTTGCTTCACTCCTTCAGTTATTCTCTGGTTTTTGATTCCTCTAGTCACTTCAGACAGAGAAACATGAATTGCAAAGACAGATGTCTCCCTCCTCCCATTTTATTTTAGTTTGAGGGAAAGCTAAGTATGTTGTAGCATTAGAAGGGTGAAGAAAGCAAGGAACTGTCTGGTGCTTTTTCATTTGCTGCTTTTGGCTATTCAGTACTTCAAATTAACAAAGAAAAACAAATAGAACCTCAAGGCCTGTGCACCACCCTAGGGAGCAGGCAAAGGTGCCAAAGCATTTGTAAATTTATTTCTCTTTTAAAGTGACTTGTTTGAGCCAGTGGATTTCTCAACCACAGATATTGATAACCATTCCAGGTTTTAGATTCATGACACCACAGTTAATGGCCCTAGTTGTCAATAGGCATTACTTGCATTTTTTTTCTACAAAGTCAACCCAGGAGGGAAATAATAGAAGGAGCCTCCTATTTAGCCTGACCAGTGAATACAAGGATTTTTTTTTACATTGAAAATTCAAATTATTACTCTATGTCTAAATTCTTTTTGCATTTGATCTTTATTACAATGATGATGGTCACTGCATAGAAAATGGTATATTCTCTGCAACAAGGAATGATTTGGGGTGTGATTTGAAACTCAAAAACTAAAACAATTCATCCTAAAGGAATATAACCTTTCCATTTACAAAATTGAGATGAAACTATTTTCATAAAGAAGTTCTTACTTGCCTGGTTTAACCTACACTCTCAAATTTGTGCTCTTTGGTAATGAGAGAGAAGAGGAAGGAGGGGGAAGAGAGAATGAGGGTCAGAACATATTGAAACTGAAGCTCTGTGCATGGGTCCCTCACTTTTGAGTTGTGGGCACCCCTGAACTTACCTCCACCTCCTGTATTTTAACCTTCTTGGGTTCTGCAGAGTATCATGGTCTCCACTTGGACCTATTCCTACTTTTAATAATCTAAACTCCATTTTCTTAAAATTCACTTTTTGTGTTTTACTGGAAAGTCAAACGTTTCATCCTTTTACAGTGATTGTTCATGAAGACAAAGGAATGGAGGAAATCACAAAATGGCTAAGAAAAGATGAAGGAATTAGGTAATGAAATTGAGAACAGAGAATGACTGCCAGGCTACAGAGATTGTGTGAGACCTCTCAGCCTCCAGAATGCAGGGGCCAGAAACATCCCCGCTGGCTACTGTACCCAGGGTGTTGGTCAGCATCTTCGCTTTTGGGGGTGGTGAAGTGGAGACTCACCCCATGGGCCTCTGGCTGAAGTGTGCACTTTTTATGTGGATGTTGAAGTGTGCTTGGAGGAGACCTCATTTCCTCTTACTCCATTACTTTTAGGAGCAGGAGATGTTGCAGGAAGCTCCATGGTGGTGGTGTGGTGTAAATCATGGTGGTGAGTATTGTTCTGCTCCATCGCTGTCCATGAGTCTTGGGTCCAGAACTCTTTCATGGACTTTAAATGTTGACATTTAACTCTAGGCTGATAGTTTTTTTTAAAATAAAGATTTCATGCTCTAAAGCAATGATTCTTTCTTAGAAATATTTCTGGTGATCTCATTTCCAAATAGATCCCATGGCTGCAAAGGTCATGAGAGCCTTGGTTGAATTTTAGGGAGAGTAGGCTCCAAATCCATCTTCCTCTGGCCTTAGAGAAAGGGTGATGGGTGGGTGAGAATGGTAGATTATTTTTGTCAGGGCAAACTGTGGTGTAAGTCTTCCTGTGCTGCCTCTGAGGGCAGGCATAGCTAAAGGACTGAGAAGAAATTTAGGTGGTAGCAGAGGGTTGATGCAGGTTTATTGAAAACTAGTTCCTCTGGCCCACATAGAGCTCTCATATTTAAGCATCAAAACTTAAGTGATGTTTAACAAGAACCTTCTTTAAATATGCCTCATTTGAGTAGAACACCGTGTGTGTGTGTGTGTTTCAGTGGTCACTAGTGATTTTATTGTACAAGTACTGAACACATCCATGCCTGCCTTTCTAATTGTCTGACTTCCCATGATCAAGTCTTTTGAAAGCTCCTTTTCCATTGTTACAAGTCTCCCCTTCACGGTTTCCAGTCTCCCTACTCATGAAGGGCCTTCTGTTGGGACAGGGTCTCAGATTTCAGGCAGCTTCCTTGGGAAGATAGGAACAAACCTCTGTGTAAGAAACTGTGTAACCTGCAACTAATTGTGTGCGTGAGTAATCACAGCCACATGTGGACTTTAAATCCAAATTAATGAAAAACAAAAATCTATCCCTTATTTGCACCCAGTGACCTCACTAGTACTGAGTGGCACAGATGAGAAGTGGTGATTACTGAAGGGGCAACCACCAGCCTTTCAGGCATCATGCGGGTCCAGCCAGGTTGGTCAGAGCATGGAACAGAAGCTCAGCCAGGGAAGAAAGCTCTGCTCACCTGGCTCTGTGATGTGCATCTGCTACCAAGCTGGCAAATAATCAAGCAATTTGCACTTGTCAGTGTGTTCATAGGAGTAAAAATTGGTTCTGAGGCTTAAAGGGCTCCTAGTTTGGTTTTACCCAATGTGCATGAGAGTCAATCCTCAGGCCTGATAAGTCTGTTCTGGCTTCTAGAAGTTTTTTTGCAAAACAGCTGTTAGTCATTCTACTGCATAGCTTTGTTCATCTCTTCCAGGGAATCCCCATCACTTCTCACAGGATGGCCTTCTTCTTCTCCTCCCTTTTTTCTCATCCTCCCATCAATTCCTCCTCCCTTTCTTTACCCTTCACCCTCCCCTCCTCCATCTTCCTCCTCTCCTCTTCTTTGTTCTCTTCCTCCTCCTCCATTTTTTAGTCATAGACAGTAGAATCCATTCTGGTAGAATTGCAAAATCATTGAATATGTCTTCTAATCAGGAGACCATTCTTGGGGATGTGCAAAATGGTGGGGTTCATATGGTGTTTTTATGGCTAGATCTTCAGAGGAATGATACTTCTTCTCCCTTCCTGTGTTCTGGAGGTTTTGGGAGGCCTCCTCCAGAGACAACCCAAGTCAGGTCCTTCCCTGAGTTCTGCTCTGTGGCCAGGTCAGGGGCCACAGGTTCTGGAGAAAGTCATAGCGGCTTCTCTCTGGGCTTCTGTTTGCTTGACCTTCTTACATCTCTTGTCTTGAAATTCTTTGAGCACTGTTTCGACATGTGGTGGAATCATGCAAATCTCTCCAAATCTGCAGCCAAATTGCGGCTCCTGGGTAGTTGGAAGATGCAGATGTTCTCACATGTGGGATTTGCTTTAAGAACCAATGTAGCACTTTTTTCTCTTTCATAGTTTGAGAAGGGAGTTGATGGGTAAACTTTCTAATTCTGCTCATTTTAGTTTTAAAAACCAAGCCCACTTTTTATGTTCTTAATATTATCATGGGAATATTCACGTAATCCACAACTTGACTTTAATGATAAAAAGTACATTATTTTCATTGCTAATGAGATGGCCATAGAGAAAATATTTTTGCTTAATACATCCAATTATTTCTCTGGTTGAATGGGAATTTTGCTGTTTTAGAAACCTTTTAAGACTAATAAGAGCCTGACTGTTCCTCAGAGGCTCCCTTGCCTTCCACAACAACCTAGCATGAGCACTGCATGTGCTTCCTCATTAAATGGTTCTGGTTATAAATTTCCACAAAAGGGGTCTCCCTTTTGTCTTTCTCAATCAGCATTTAATTTCTTAAGAATGAAAATATCAAACCCTACATATGATTACTAGGTTTTTAAAAAATGTTTTCCCTCCTCCTAAATTATATTCTTCAGTCCTGGCCTTCATTAAGGGCCACACATGTGGTTTTGCCATGAAATTTGGACTGTGTACTTACTTTATTGTTTGAAGGTTTTTTTGTGTGACATGAGGAGCTGTGATCAATGCAAAAGTGAATCATTTAACATATTGCTCTGCATTACAATCATTGTCAGTTGAGACTCCCTGAGGTGATGGGAACGAAGTGAGATGGAGACAGCTCTGCACACACTGTACATACACTTCACAGAAGAAGGGAGGGGAGGGAATGCTATAGTAGGGCTGTCAGATTTGCCAAATAGAAATGTAAGGACCCCAGTTACATTTGGAACTCAGATAGATAATGAAAATTACTAGTGCAGCTCTCTCCTATGGGATATTTGGGGTGAACTTATAGAAACATTCATGCTTTATCTGAAATTCAAATTTAGTCAGATGCTCGGGATGTCAGCTTGAAATCCTATTTATGGTGAAGAAAGTCTTTGAAAAAAATAAGAGCTTAATAAATATATTTTTCTTGTACAGGGTCTTGGCAGATAGTTCAGGAACATGAGTCTGTAGCGGTGAGAATAAGGAGCAGGAATGAAACCAGAATACATAAGACACAGAGCTAAGGTCCGGGCTGATGGCATGTTTGTCATTCCTAACTCCCTTTCTCAAGGTGGGAAGTTCTGGACTCTCTGGGATGTGCAGCACCTCTTGAAAAACCAGCCACTACCTCAGAGCAAAGCCTGTCCAAAGAATGGACATCACCTTTGTTCTTGGAAAGACCCACAAAGCACTCCTAGGCACATTCCCACCCTGCTATGTTGTTTATCTACAAATAACAGGAGAGATCTGCTGTGCCAGGTGTCCCTGACTCAGTCAGGCTAGGTGGGGATCCATACCAACACCCGCCCCCCCCCCCAGCAGCCACCAATCAGCATGAGTGAGACAGGGAAATACCTGGGATGCCAGATGACTCTCCCAGTAGTTTATGGTGGTTGATAACATATTGGGAAAAAATGAAGTTCAGCATAGACTTCCCTCATGGTTTAAACCAATCAGTTCAAACAAATCCCCCTCTTGTACTAACCAATCACCCCTACCCAACTTGTTCCTGCCAGTGAATATGCTAATCATGTTTTAGAGTTGTTTTATGATTTTCCCGTGGTGTGTGATGATTTGCTAAAAGATTCTATGATGTATGTGAAGTCCCTGACTTCCCTGAAGAATGTATAAATCTGCTGCAAACCCTGGGCTCAGGGTCTCTCAGCATCACCAGTTGCTGGTGTGTGTGCATGGAGGCTCGAGCTAGCTCACAATAAACACCTCTTTGCTGCTTACATTGATTTTGGGGGTCCCAAATTCAAGCATAACACTCCTGTGCTGTGAGGCATGTGGGTGGCCAGTGAAGGCAGTGACTAGGACTGTCCCTGCAGATTCTTGAGAGACCTTGGAGATGGGAGCTAGGCTGTGCCTGTATTCCTGAGCCAAGAACCTCAAAATAAGTGTTTGTTGTTTGACATCACAGGGTTTCAGTAACTCTCCTGGGTAGAAATAGATGGGGATGTTATACTCGAATTTGAGACCCCCAAATGACCACCAGAGACCAAGATCGATGTAAACACTAAAGAGGTGTTTATTGCGAGCTAGCTAGGTCCTCTGCATGCACACACAGCAACTGGTGACACTGAGAGGCCCCGAGCCCAGGGTTTGCAGCAGTTTTATACATTCTTTGGAGAAGGCAGAGACTTCACATACATCATAGCATCTCTTAGCAAATCATCACACACCGCGGGAAAATCAAATAACAACTCTAAAACTTGATTAGCACATTCACTGGCAGGAACAAGTTGGGTAAGTGTGATTGGTCAGTACAAAAGGGGTATTCATTTGAACTGATTGGTTTAAGCCAAGAGGGGTGTACATGCTGAACTACCTGGTTTCCCAACATATTATCAACCACCATAAACTATGGGAGGGTCATCTTTCATCCTAGGTATTTCCCTGTCTCTTGCTGATTGGTGGCTGCTAGGGGGATGCTATGGATCCCCACCTAGCCTGACTGAGTCAGAGACAACTGGTGCAGCAGATCTCTCCTGTTATTTGTAGATAAACAACTTAGCAGGGTGGGTATATGCCTAGGAGTGCTCTGTGGGTTTTTCCAAGGACAAAGGTGATGTCCCTTCCTTGGACAGGCTTTGCTCTGAGGTAGAGGCTGGTTTTTCAGAGACACACAGGGACTCTTAGCAGCCCTACCTTCTGGGAAAGTAGGACCTGTGAATCTTCACCACAGTCAGCACAAAGGACATGTTGGATGATGTGGGACTTAAACAGTTTTAATTTCTACAAGATGGTGTATCTCCTTGGTCTACCTAGGGTCTGGTGACCAGCTCAAACATGTAACAGGACATTCTTAAAGTCCCCCAGACTTGCTTTAATATACCTGTTGTGGGAGAGGTTATGAGGAGAACTCAGCACTGGGTATCACACAAAAGAGCCCACAGCAGCTTATGATCACCTCTCCTCAAGCCAGGGAGGTAGACAGGATGCTGACAGGCCACACAGGCTGTTTCCAGCTGCAGGAGACTCATTATGGGGATGATTCACAGGAGAGAATTCAGACCCTCCAGCAGGGGCCCTGAGAGGCAGCTTTCTAGTGTAAAGAGGGCCAGGTGACCCTGTTTCCACTGGAAGATACAGCGAGTTTGCTGGAATCTTTATGCAGCTGCTGCCAGAGGGTAACAGGAGCTGGTTTGTGCTAGGGAGGTGCCTGGCCAGGAGACTGTCTGTGCATGGACAGGTTGGACGAGGGACTTAGGGTTAAGTAATTTGAGTCTTTTTCAATTTCCCCAGATGTCGAGGTCACATATAATATTGGGCCTTAATTTTAGGGCCTATATTTTGTTCAGTGAATAAAAAGTAATTTTCGTGAGGAAACTAGGGTGATATTAGAGGAAAAAACTGAAAAGGTACATAGAAAATGAGTCACATGGGAATGTCCACCTCATTTGGTGGCTTTTGTGTTATTCCTTTTCCTCTCTTCCTGGTGAGCATTATTTGCATAACAAGTCTCTAATCAACCATCATTCTTGACCATCTATCTGCCTTTCTCCCCACCCTCGTTGATTATTCACACTTGAATTCCTTGTGTACAGGTAAACATTTCTTCATCTCAATTTAGTTCAAAGCATGAAAATTACAGATGTGTAATTAATAGTTGTTCTTCACAGGATGGAATGCAAGCCAGTGTGATTGGGTCAGTTGTTACCAGGAGCTGAAGTTCTTTTCCATTTTATAAGGAAGTGTAGAGAAACCCAGTGAAAGCCTGCATACCCAGATGGAGGCTTCACTTTCCATTCTTCTAGCATATTCTGATTGACTGTTCTCTGCTGCCAACAAGGATCTGGAGACCGAGGGAGAAGCATAGAAGCAACACTGCCTCCCCCGCTGGGATTTCTCTGAAACTCCATCCAGAAAACATAGTCAGCAATCCCTTAGTATTTGCAGAGGATGGGGCCTGGGCAGGAAGGACCCTGGGGATAGTCAGCTGACCTTCAGTGTCTATGGAGGACAGGGTCCAGGGAGGACCCCTGGGGTTGTGCCCACCCATGGCTGTTCAAGCCCCTTAGGTAACTGCATTTGCATAACCTAAATGTTATCCTGTACTTAACTGATAGCTAGCTTGCTTCTCACCCCAAGGCAGTGGGGATGCTGGGTAAATGCCTGCTATGCAGTATTGCTTGGGGGAGAATGGTGAAAAAAATGTCTGAACACAAGTTTGTTTGTTTGATTTTCAGAATACTTTTGATCTATGGTGGACATCATACAGATGCACATAAAACCTACAGATAAGGAGAGTCAACTGTTTATGATTTTTGTCTCATAGCCTTGTAATAAAGAAGAAAGACCAGAGTGCTGTGGTTTAGACGAGAGGTGACCCCCCAAGCTTGAATAGCCATGGCTTGTACAGCCCTCGATGGACACACCCCGGGGGGTCTTCCCTGGACCCTGTCTTTCATAGACACTGAAGGTCAGCTTACTGTGCCCAGGGTTGTACAGGTCTGTCCTCAATTTACACCATAATACAGGAAAGCTTAGCAGTGACAATTTTGGGTTATGAACCTGATCAGTGCATTAATCCCCTGATAGGGATTAACTGGGTGGTCACTGGAGGCAGACAGGGTGGGGCTAGAGAAGGAAGGTCCCTGGGGACATGCCGTTGGGGTTTATATCTTTTCTTTCTTGTGCCATATCCCCAGCTGCTTCCCTCTGTCACACTCTTGTACCATGATTTCTGCCTGACCTCAGGCCCAGAGCAATGGAGTCTAAGGTCTGAGACCTCTGAACCGTGAGGCCCCAAGCACACTTTTCTTCTCTAATTGTTCTTGTCAGGTTCTGGAGTCACAGCAGTGAAGAAGCTGACTACAACAATCTGCTGGCTTTTTCCTCCCTGCACCAGGACGACTTTCCTGTGCATTGCATTCTAGTCCATGACAAACAAAACACAGAAAGATTCCAGTTCACTCACTTTTGAAAAGTGTCCATAACCCTCACAAGGCGAGCCCACTATGTCACTCTAAGCATTGTTTATCTCTGTTTTTTCCACTATCTCTCCTGTGCTCATTTCATGCCAGGGGTGGTTTGTGTGAAATGCCTTCTGTGCCAGGTTCTCATCCACCATAGCTTCTCAGGCTCCTGTGGGGGTTTGTGTCCTCTGAATGTCCTCATGTGAGAGCATAAGGCATGGTCGCTGTGGTGAGGCTACCTCAGACACCTCCTGTCCTTTGCATTAACTCCCTTGACATTGGTTGCTTTTTTTTGTTTTCTGTGATGGGAAATTCATTGTCTGCCCTCCCCACTGCAGACCCACCCACTATCCCCATCTTCCCTCCTTCAGCTCCAATCTCCTCCCCTAATCAACTGTCACTGATTCCACATGCCCTGCCAGGGTTGCCCATCTGAAGGCAGGAGGAACTGGAATGTAGATATTTTACCCTTGAAATCCAAGAGCCATCAGACCCAAACAGAGCCCCATTTCACATATTATTACTTGTGTACCTCCTTTCTGAGAGCGTCCTTAGTTTTCACTTTATATCCCCAAACTTTACATCAGCTAAAAGAGGGGAAAGCTTATGACATGAACCTTGTTCCTGCACCTGAATCTTAGTGCATTCATCATGGAGTGTGGCCTGTGAGTTTTTTTGTTGACACACTTGGACTCAAAAAAATATCTGCCTGCATTTTGTGTGACCACAAAAGTCAAGACTACCATATGTGGGATAAAGGGGAATTACTGTTTGGGTGTCAGCTCCATTTTCTGAATTGACCCCTAGGTACCACCACCAAATGACAAACTGGTTTTAAAATCTTGCCGAAGAGAAGCCCAGTGGGGTTCTGGATGTGTTTCATGCTGGCCTTTCAGGGCAGGCTTTGTGCTTCTCCTTGTGTTTTGCAGTAGAAGGAACCCCCAAATTGGCTGTTGTGAGTGCATTTACACCAAGCACAGTAGGAACAGCATAAGTTGGGGCTCTTCTCTGCAGTTGCTAAATCTGACTGGAAAATTACAAACCAAGACACTCAAAGGGAAACTGTTGTTGATCCAGAGAAAACAAATGTAGGATTTTCTAAACAAATTTGAGAGACCTGTTAATCTGCAGAAAAGCATAGAGGAGACACTTGAGCTCCCAATACTGGGCATTTTCAAATCTTTGTTTTGCCACTTGGTTTGAGAAGAGACAGAGAGACAGTGGAGGGAGGAGAGAAAGCAAGTGAGAGAATATGAACATTATGTTTTGATAATGAAAACATCAATTTTCCAATTCTGCAGTAGTCCATGTGTCACATTAGGTTAGTTTGGGGTCAGACTACACTTAAAATTTTGCATATATATTTATTAGATAATTACATGCACTCTCTGTGCCAGCTCACTGGTTTTAAAGGCTTTATGTAAAATATATATATATATAGTGTGTGTGTGTGTGTGTGTGTGTGTGTGTGAGTGTGTATTTTGTGCTAATGTTTCCAGTACTCTTTAAACCCCATTTCCTTGAACAGCACTGAGTTAAAAGAAGAACCCGAAATAGTGTTTTTCATGGGGGCATTAAAACTAAAGATTTATAATTTAGAGATAAATAAATGAAATTTATAAAATTTTATTTTATTTTGTGATTTTTAAGAATTTCTAAAATAAGTACTCTGTTTGCTATTTTATTTTTTATACTCTTAGCAGAATACTGACTAGGGATTTTTTCCAATTCTATAAATGTAAATCTTTTTCTTATACTTTGTCATATTTTATATATTTCTATTATATTCAATATTTTTAACAATGAAAATTATTTCTTAAGTCATAATAGGAAAGATTATAATGGCATATTTGTCACATAGATACACCAGTGTCTCAATAGATTTTTTGTAAAAAATATCATTTTTTTTGTGATGTATTGCAATGAAGTATTTTATCTTTTTTCATTGTCCAAATGGCTAGTTTTGTTTTCTTTCTTTCTTTCTTTCTTTCTTTCTTTCTTTCTTTCTTTCTTTCTTTCTTTCTTTCTTTTTTAAGTATTCTGTATTTATTTCCAAATTTTTCATGTAACTATGAGGTCTCTATGGATTTCTACAATGTTAAATCCTCTAGTTATATGTGGAAAAAAATGTGTATATGAGTACTGAACTTTCTTACACTAATATAGCCTAGCTATTTAGTGGTCTATACCATCTAGTAATATGTCAATAACCTCTATATTTTTTGCTAAATGGCAGAACAAACATATGATGCATTTTTTGGAATGTAGGTCCATCAATAATTTAAGAATCCTTATATATAGCCATACATGATAAAATCACAAATTATAAATAGTATGCAATGTTTACTTTTGAAATTTACCTGAAGTATTTCAAGTTATTTGTTTTCTAAATGCAACATCTTGCTTTCCTGTTACTTCCAATGGTATGTTCACTCTTATTATTTTAAATGTGGCTCATTTATGTGTATTTTTCCTCTACTTGCCTTTGTATAAATTTTTTCTTTCAAAATATTGAGACTGATATTTAGTGAATGAATTCTCAGTTTTCTTTTAAATTTATTATTTATGTGTGTGATTTATTTTTTACCACAACCTAGACATATAACATATTTTTAAGAGTTATTGATGTGATAATGAAACATATTTAAGATTTATATATTATCTTTTGATACTCTATGGATATTTTTATATATATTATCTTTTGACATGTATAAAACCACCTAAATAATCAAAATAATTAATATGGCCAATGACTACAAGTATTTTCTGATATTTTTTCTAAATCTTTTTTTCTGCTCTTCCTCATTACCTTTTATTTAATGAATTGAATATTATTAACCAAGTCAAATACTGAGCCAGAATAAAAATTATACAGATCAATAAATTCTTTCAAAGGTAAAATACAATGTAACTAATATATATATAACACTAATTATGCTACACATAATATGTACATGTACTCTTGCTTTCACTATACCCTCCAGTCTCTCTAAAGGCAACACATTTTTTTTGTTGCAACTAGTTCTTTTAGAGTACTATTCTTTTATAAAATAGAAAACAAACAAACAAAAAGGAATTGTGAGCATTTATTTATTTAATTATAAAAAAGAGTAGCTCATTGTGTAGGAAACCAAACCTAATATTAATCACAATTGATGCTTTGTTACTAAAGAAAATCTGTTTGATCTAGAAATCAGAATAAAGAGTGGTAGCTCATAATATTGGGGCTGGGCCATTAGTAGTGCTGTTATGAGAGGTTACAAGAGGGTAAGAATTGATGGGATGGGTTGAAGGAAAAATATAATGGGTATTTGTTACTACGGGCAAGATGGGGAAGATCAGGTGGAACAGGTAAAAGTAGAGCAATAGCAGATATGAGTTGGATAAGAAGTGACTGGAGAAGAAAAAAAAATTAATAACTTGACAGGGAAAAAATGTGGAATTTCTTGTACAGCTGTAAGAGCAGGGAGCCAGGTGTGTGGCTCACTTGTTTGATTATACCATTAACTCCCAGTTTATAAGAATTTCCAAATATGAGACAATTGGCATAAGTATTATGCTATCACAATATTTCCTGTCTTATTCCAATTGACAGCCACCTTTTTTATCCCTGCATCTTTTATGACCTCAGCAGTTTCTTCTTCTTTCTCAAATTGATTCTCCTATACATGTAAAAATTTCATATTATTTATATTTTATATAATTGTAACATTTTTGATATGTATAATGATGCCTCACTTAATGATGAGGTTACATTCTGGAAAATGCACCATAAGGTGCTAATGATGCAAGGTACTAACACAATTTTAGATGATATAGAAAACTACACACCTAGAATATAATTTAGCCATTACTGTACATGAAGTCCATCATTAATGAAAATGTTGTGCCACATATGATTATAGGACTTAACATTATAGCAATCAGTATAGACACCATAATGAGATGAAAAATTAGCTCTGTTGAATTAAAGACACAAAACTTAAAATAATTAGCCCTGTGGAATTAAAGACATAAAACTGGCCATTTATACAATGATAAAAGACAGAAAACTGCACTGCCATGAAGGAGAAGAAATGATATTCTTTCCAAAGAAAGCTGTGGAGTATCTGCATTACAAAAAAGTCATTGTATCATTACCTAGGATGACATAATAAAGTATTTATTGAGAATAAAATACTTTAGTATAAAAAATAAGATATGCCAAAATTTTTACAAGAAAGGGGTTTATACAGTGTATGTAGTGATTAATGACCTTAATACAAGCTACTTGAAAAGAAAAGTAAGAAGAATTGCAAAATGAAGTTCAGCCTAAGGGCTAGTGCTGTAGCTCAGTTGGTAGAGCATTTGTCTAGCATGTGTGAGGAAGTGGATTTGATCTCCAGCATCACATAAAAAAATAATAAAATAAATTTATTGTGTCTGTCTGTAACTAAAAAATATTTAAGAAAAAAGACCAGCTTTAGCATTTTAGTGAGATTCTTATTCAAATTAACTTTAGAAAGGACTGTGAATATGGCTGAGGAGTTTGGAACACCTTTTCTCAATTATCCAAAATAATAATAATAATAATAATAATAATAATAATAATAATAATAATGAAAGACAAATATAATTGTAAGTTTCCAAAGTTAAATAATGCCTTTATAAAAGGGAAATATTAAAATGTAATTTATATTTACTGTATGATGCCATTAAAGGGTACAAACTGAAGTAACAATTAGGAAAAATTGACTGTCTCACATATAACAAAATGTATGTCTTACATATGAAAAAAGAGAGAAGAAAGATTAGGCAAGAGGATCCCAAGTTTAAACTAGTCTTGGAAACTCATCCACACCATAAGCAAATTAGAGACCCTGTCTCAAACTTAAAAACAATAAAATAAAAATTCGGGTGTGATTGTGAATTTGCTCTATCAATTTGAATATGTCATGTATCTGAGATATCTGTTCCAATTATATTTAAAATGTTTTAATGAAAGTGAGATTAATGTTTTACATAAGATTAACATTGAAATCTGTAGATTTTAAAGCAGATTACCCACCATAGTTGTGGGGCTCATTCTATCAGTTGAAGGACTTTATGAAAAGCCAATTTTATTTCTTTGGAAAACTCTGGCTAACTGACACAGATAACTTTCATATATAAAAAGAACATTTGGGGCTTGGTTCATGTTCAGGGTTGGAGCATTTGTCTAGCATGTTTGAGGCATTGGGTTTGATTCTCAGCATCAAATATAAATACATTTTTTAAAAAAAATCCATCAAACATTATAAAAATAAAATTTAAAAAGAAAAAATTTGTAGTTTTAGTTGACTTAGGTTTTTATTTTTTTCATGTAAAAAGAAATAAAAGATTTATTCTTTCATAATGGATTGTATTTCCTCCCAGAAGCTTCTGCACACTTAACTTGGCTCTGCTACTTAAGTTTACCTTTGTCACTACATGAAGGATTTTGATTATTATTGTTATTGTTATTACCACAAAAAGTCAACTATCCTGTGAGAAAAAAAATTCACGACTTCCACAGATGGAAACCATATTTCATTTCTTTATTTTTTTCAAGTGGTTATGATTTTAAAGGTCATCCTCTCACCTCCTACATATTTGCCAGGCTTCTGTAGGGTAAAGATCTTAAGCAATGGCAGCAAGTTTGAAAGTGAGTCATGGAATTCTAATTTTTTCTTCTCAGTGCTAAGAGCTCTGCACTTGCCCATTCTTTTACTAAATGACAATTTCTGAAAACACATCTGGCCAAGTTCATTTTTATTATTTGTGAAAAGAAACATACCCCAATTCTATACTAAGAAAAAGACATTTATGGAATTAGTTTCTAAATTACTTTCTAAAGTAAATGTATCCCCGGTGGTCTGTACAGGCCACACACACACACACACACAGACACACACACAGACACACACATACACACATACACACACACACATACACACACACAACACAATGCATATTAATGACTAGTTTTAATATATCTGCTTTTGTGTTTGTGTGTGTATATATGTGTGTGTATATATATATATATATATATATATATATATTCAGTATAAATATTTATTATATTACATATATAAATATTCTATATATTAAATATATCCATATGTATGTTAATAATATTTATTATCAATTTGTCTTACCATAAAGTAGAAATATTCTAAATAGTTTTCATTAATAATGCTATTTTCTGTCAATTGTGGTTGTACCAGCCTGTAATCCCAATGACTCAGGAGGCTAAGGCAGGAGAATGGAGAGTTCAAAAGTAGTGAGGCATTTAGCACCTCAGTTACACCCTGTCTGTAAATAAAACCTGAAATAGGACTGGGGATATGGTTTAGTGGTTTAATGCTCCTAAATTCAATATCAAGTACCCTCCCACAAATTGAACTTTTATATCTGTAAAATATAGTAGTATTCAATCATATCTGAAAATGAGGTGATATCTTTAGGGTACTTATTATTTTACAAATAAAATATCTTTAAATTACTTACTTGATAACATATCTTAATTTAATTACTTTTTAATATTTCTAACATCTGATAAGTTGCAAAAGAAAGCAGCCGGCCACACTGGCATTCTACCTGGATAGAGGAAAATTACTAATAATTAGATTTTTATTTTTATTGCTCATGCATAAATGTTCTAACATTTGACTCTCAAATTAATCTGAAAACTGTTAGTGGATTGCACATAGGGAATCAGGTTCCACTAACCTCTCAATATATTTGGTGGCATTAAGATTATATCAAGGGAATTTACAAAAATTTTTACTTAGAGGGCCAAATTATGTAGGATTTAGGCTTTGTGAACCAGAAGTTATCTGTGGTCATAGGCTAAAATCTGCAATATATAATAACTGAATGCCTGATGGCATTTATTAAGACTATATTTTCATTTGATGGGGTGAAACTCAATGGTAGTGTTCTTGTCTAGCATTTATGAAGCCTGGGGTCAATAAAAACATTTCATTTGCCAAAACAGGCTAGGTGCTGGATTTGGCCTATATGCCCTAATTTATTTGTCTTTGTCTTAAACCCATTATGCTTCTAGTGCACTAAATCTTCAGTGGGGCTCTGCATGCAAGTCATTTTTATTTCTATAAACAATACATTTTATTATGCACTACACCACTTTTCTATAAGGACATTCTATAAATTTCTGTTTATAAAAACAACATCATCTTCTGAATTTACCTTCATTTATTTTGTTATTGGTATTGAATTCACCTTTTAAATATAAATAATTAGTTTACATATATTTAGTATGATAAAATATCCTAGAAATAGAGAATTTTTGTGCATCATGAAGTAATTTCCCTTGAAAGTTATTCTTTTTGTTATTTTTAGTATGAGAAAACTGGTAATCAGGAATAAATAATAAAGGAGCATTTTTTAAAATATTAGATTAAAATTTTATATATTATTACTTTATTTTTAGGTTCTTTTGCTGCTATGTATGCAATTATATAATGTTAAAGATTTTCACAAATATAAACAATATTAAAAATTTAAAAATTAATTTAAAAAACATAAAGTCATATCATCCTACATTTTATCACTTAGATATGGCATCCTTCAAAAAAATTCTGTTTTCTTACTGACTTAACATCACTTTTTTGGTGATATTCTAGATCTAAGAGAGAGCATGCTTTATTATTATGGCCCTACATTTAGTTCTGAATCTCACTCATGGTTTTCTCTTCCTGAACACCTCTAGAATTTTTTCCCAAAAGTTACCAGTAATATTCACATAAGCAAATCTAGACATAATTTTATGCAATAAATCATTCAATTGCTCATTGAGCAATAAAACATTTCCACTTCTGAAATCAAGAATTCCCAACCTACTAAAGGGAATGTATACTCCACACAAAGAGTAATGCAAAATTACTTCTCTTTTCCACAACCACAAATTATTATATATACAGCTCCCAAACCCATCCAAGTAGTTGTAGTATAACAAAAACCAGGGATGCATATCAAAACAAAAACAGCCTCACTGAATGAGAAAGGAAAGATTGTGCCTTTCCTGCAGATGATATTTTCTTTCAAGTTGACACATTTTGGTATGATCAGAAGAAACTGCCCAATTCCCAGTTATACCCTTTTAGGGTCAGAAAAAAAGAGGGTAAGGTAGCTCCAACATTCTGGCTTTTACTTTAAATAATTAGGCACACTGAAAAAGAGAACAAACCTTTAAACACCAGAGAGCCTAGAGTACAGACACCAGGTGAAGGAAGAAGTTATGCATTGCTTAATCTGCTTTAAAAATCTGCAAAACACACACACACACACACACACACACACACACACACGCACACACATACACCTCTTCATGGAAAGTTAAATGTCTAGAGAGAATGAATCCCCAGAAAAGATGCAGAAGCCATTAAATACTTATCTGGGTTCACTGGTGAAGTTTTTCCCCTGTATAAAGCCACTCAGGAGAAAGAAGATTTAAACTAAAATTTTCAGCCACAGAAAAATTAGTCTAAGAAGACTTCAAGAAAAGAAAGAAGGAAAAGCCATGCTATATTGTAGAAACTAAAAAATCTTAAAAAATAAGAATACTTAGTGTTTTTGTTAAGAAATTTAAAAAAATGACAAAAACACTGAAGTTTAAAAGTATTATGAATCACATCGGTTACACATCCACGTTTTTACATACTGCCATACTAGTGTCTGTTGTATTCTCTTGCCCTTCCTATCCTCTACTATTCCCCCTCCCCTCCCCTCCCCTCAAATCACTGAAGTGATTCTTCAATCTGTATATCAGGTAAAAATGGGAGTTCATAACCCACTTGAATCAAATGTATGAAATATGATATGTCAAAAGCTATGTAATGTTTTGAATAACTAATAATAAAAATTAAAAAAATAAAAATAAAAGTATTATGAAGTACTAATAACAATAAAAACTAAATGACTTAATAAATATAATTTTCAGGGATAAATCTATCAAACATATAATTTTAAATAAAAGTGATTATTAAATTTATGGTTCTCAGTCACCCACACCTCTAGTACTGGTTTAGAACTCAGGAGTACTTCACCTCTGAGTTGTACACACTGTTCTTTTTAAATAAAATTTTTAATTTTGAAAAACTAAATTTCCCAGGCTGGCTTTAAATTAGAATTTTCTTTCTTCCATTAACCTCCAATGTTCTGGAGTTATGGCATGAGACACTGTGTGCAGCTTTTCAATCTTAAATAGACACAGAAATAAATAAGACAAATAAAAATTTAATATTAGTAATGAGAAAGAATAATAACCATAGTCAGGTAAAGATATATAAACAAACAAAAATCCAGGATAATTGATATGTGCATTTTGCCCCAGAGATTTGACTTGTGAGGCTCAATCAGAAGGATCACAAATTCAGGACAAATTGCAGCAATTCAGCAAGACCCTAAGTGACCTAATGAGAGTCTGTGTCAAACTAAAATATTGAAAACATAGGGATAGAGGTTGATAGAACACTTGGTCCAATCTCCTATAACAATATATAAATTAATAAGAAAATCACAAGAGATTACAGAAAGTGATTAATGGCATTTTGTTTCAAAACCAAGAAGAATTATTTTGTAAAATATCAAAATTGGGATCTAAGTCAGTAGTTTAATATATTTAGTGCTTAATTAAGAACATGAATTTATTTACCAAAATTAATTTTTGTCTTAAACAATAAAAATCATTAGACAATACAGACATTTTTATAAGGAAATAAACTTGGAACATTTTAGTAGGTTTTTATAATTTCAAAATAAAATATGGACAAAATCTTAGCTCACATTAGTATAATCAAATTAGGACAATAGCCTGAATTATCCTTGAATTAATCAGTTAAAATTTGTATAGTGAGTCCAGTACACATAAATCTCTTTTTTAATTGTTCTAACTTTTTACATCATCTGTTTAGATAGTAATATAATAATCTTTTTTAGGAAAATACTTTTATCATTAAAATATAGATGACTTTTTTTAGGATCAAATGTGTGCTTTTTTTGGTTGAAGCATCTTTTTTCAGAATTTTTTCTAGTTATACTTTGGAACAATTTTTTACAAACCTTAGAATTTATAAACAAATGTTGTACTTTGATAAGAAATATCAATGAAAATATTGTTAAAATCCTTAGCTATTTTGTAGACAGAATTATATTTGTTTATCATCTTATAAGTTTGTATAATAACTTGAGAATTAGAAACTACTTGAAGATTGTATTTTCTCTTAAAAGCAAATTTATAGTAAATATATTTATCTCAAATATCTGTAACTAAAAGGCAGATTATCTGATATATGTACATATAAAACATAAATTAGGAGTTTTCTGTTGAAGAAAATCAATTAGACAAATATATATTAATTAAACAATTAAGTATATGTGTTAATTATTTTAGATTACCAAATATAGGTTATCTGAATACCTAGGAAAACATATATTAAGAATAAGGAAATAACTTATAATTGTATGGACTTTATGTAACCACGTGGTTTTTAAATACTTGGATCCATTTAAATTTAATTTTAATTAGGAGTGCACTCTTATATGTGATGTCACTTAATGTAACTGAAATAAGATCCTTATGCATACATGTTTAGTTTTTGTAATTATATAGTCAGGAATGAGAATAAGGATTTTTTTGTTCATCACAGGAACATTGTTGGCTTTTGTTCCTGTGGTGAGCAAATGCATCCCCATAACCTCTAGAATTAAAAGTAAAATACAAAGATGAATGTTTGATATCTCTCATTAATAGAACATTATTTAGTAACACAACTCTAGAGAAAAATCAAGATATTCAACTCAAAAACTAATTTAAATTTGAGGCTGCAATATGGAAACCTGTGGAATTAAATTTTGTCTGAAGAAGATTTTTTTTTTTTTTTGTTAGCATTTGCTGGTCAGCATTTTAAAAATTCAAGCTCTGAGTAGCTCCAGTAAAAATCTGAAACAGAATGTACAGGCTAGTGGCTGAAAGGCATGACAAGAAGTCCTGTCTGAGTGACTGTGGAAGAACCAATGGGAAGCCTGCAAAAATGCAGAAGGCGGGACCAGGAAGCCCACCACTCCATCCAGGCATCTTGTGGTTACCATGGTGACGCAAACAACATGGAGTCCGCTCCCCATTGTTGGGGTAAAAGTTCCCTGATAATTTTCCTAGCTGATTGCGTTTCATTTGATTTTGTCTGCATTTCCCCTTGCCTGGCCAAGATCCTACAGCAGTAGCAGCTTGCTTTGTCTCTGTGACCTGTGGTGGCAGTTTGTGTACTCCCACACCCTGCACTTCTTTTTGTGACACAAGGGTGCTTCAAAATTTTTTTAGCGGCAGATGCCAGAATTACCATCAAATATTATGTTAGTCTGTGTTTGGCATTCAGGTCAAGTCATTTAAGGGTTAAAAACACTGCTAGCCACAGGGGCTAGGACCTTATAGCACAGTGAGCAGCAGCGACTAAAGTCTTTTCTCCCCAGTGGCTGAGTTACAGCCATTCTGATTTATTGTACAATCATGTAGCTAAGAGGTCAGTACATATTTTCTGAGTATTCACAAAAACAATAGAAAATTGAAATTTGCTTCCCTCCAGGTAAACATTGCATCATTTTCTCTTCCTTTTTCTAACTCTCCTAGCACAAACTTGTAGGAAGATAATAAAGGCCAAAAAAACCTTTTGTCCCCCTTTTTTAGGCATACATGGACACAACACAATGCCTTTATTTTGATGTGTTTTTTTTTATTGATTGTTCAAAACATTACAAAGCTCATGATATATCATCTTTCATACATTTGACTCGATAGGGTTATGAATTCCCATTTTTTCCCCAAATACAAATTGCAGAATCACATTGGTTACACACTCACATTTTTACATAATGGCATATTAGTGACTGTTGTGTTCTGCTACCATTCCTATCCCCTATTATCCCCCCTCCACTCCCCTCCCCTCCCATCTTCCCTCTCTACCTCCTCTGCTGTTGTTTAATTCTCTCCCTTTTTTTCCTCCTCCTTTCCCCTCACAACCTCTTATAATTTTGTGTAACATTGAAGGTCTCCTACTTTTTCCATATGCTTTCCCTTCTCTCTCCCTTTCTCTCCCCCCTCTCGTCTTTGTTTAATGTTAGTCTTTTCCTCATGCTCATCCTTCCTGTTCTGTTCTTAGTTGCTCTCTTTATATCAAAGAAGTCATTTGGCATTTGTTTTTTAAGGATTGGCTAGCTTCGCTTAGCATAATCTGCTCTAATGCCATCCATTTCCCTGCAAATTCTATGATTTTGTCATTTTTTAGTGCTGCATAATATTCCATTGTGTATAGATGCCACATTTTTTTATCCATTCATATATTTAAGGCCATCTAGGTTGGTTCCACAGTCTAGCTATTGTGAATTGTGCTGCTATAATCATTGATGTGGCAGTATCCCTATAGAACGCTCTTTTAAGATCCTCAGGGAATAGTCCGAGAAGGGCGATAGCTGGGTCAAATGGTAGATCCATTCCCAGCTTTCCCAGGAATCTCCATACTGCTTTCCAAATTGGCTTCACCAATTTGCAGTCCCACCAGCAGTGTACAAGTGTACCCTTTTCCCCACATCCTCGCCAACACTTATGGTTGTTTGACTTCATAATGGCTGCCAATCTTACTGGAGTGAGATGGTATCTTAGGGTGGTTTTGATTTGCATTTCTCTGACTGCTAGAGATGGTGAGCTTTTTTTCATGTACTTGTTGATTGATTGTATGTCCTCTTCTGAGAAGTGTCTGTTCAGGTCCTTGGCCCATTTGTTGATTGGGTTATTTGTTATCTTATTGTTTAATTTTTTGAGGACTGAACCCAGGTCCCACACGCGCTAGGCAAGCATTCTATAACTGAGCCACAATCCGAGCCCTCCCAAATTTTTTTATAAAGATTTACAAATTTTTTTTTTAATTCACAAAAGCACTCTTTCCATGGAAAGGACTCAACTCAACAACATAGCCCATTAGCCATTTAAATATCTATATTTATTTAGAGTCTCTAGAATTATACCCAAATATTAAAAAATTTAAATGTCACAAATTTTCTTTCTATCTAGTTTACTTACTTTCTACAATCCAGCCCACAATACTCTGCAATCCTAAGCTTGCTTAATTTCTGGAGAGAAATACTGAATTCACTAAACTTTTTTTAATATTTAAATTGGAGTTCCCGTGCGAGCCAGCATTTGTTGCTTTTGTTCAGGATGGCTTAAGGAGTCAGCAGAATAAAATAGACACTAGTATTTCTGTTTGTATACACGTGTCTTTATAACCAATGTGATTCTGCAACCTGTACACTCAGAAAAATGAGAAATTATACCCCATTTGATTCAAATGTATGATATGTAAAGATCATTGTATTGTTATGTCTAATTAAAAAAATAAAAAAAAGAGTCAGACCTTTCTGCCCACCCAGGGATGCCAATTGCTGGGTTTCTTTTCTTGTGACTAAAGGGCTCAGAGATCACTACAGCTAAATTGGGCTAATTGGGATGTGCAAAATAACCACAAAAGAGACAAATACTTTTTTGTTTTGGGTCCCTGTGATGACTCTTCTGATCTTAAGGGTATGCAGGGAGAGAGAGAACAAGAGAATGAGAGCATGTGCTGACCCCTTTTATTGATGAGAAGATATTCAAATGAGGCAAAGGGTCAAATTTCAGGGGGCTGAGACTATCTTCATGATATTCACTGTAAGCAGGTTGATTGACACCTGAGTAGGCCACACCCAAGGGCACAGTAAAAGAAAGGGACATACACAAGGCATTTCCATAAAAGATTCTATCCTAAAAAGGGCAAGGGGTCATATTAAAAAGGAACAGGTGAGCATAGCTTCACCCATGGGGCTGTAAAAAGACACACTCCAACCCTCCAACCCTCCAACCCAAGAAAGGTGGGGAAAGCTCTGCCACATTTCTGTGACTGAGCGCCTAAGCACCCAGCCTGGGAGTGTGACCCAGTCATGTACAAGATTGATCTCCCACACTTATACAATGTTTGTGGGAATATAAAATATTTAACCAGTATGGGGAACACATACAGATAAGATACTTTTGTAAACATGTTTATTGTGGTACTATTCACAATAAGATATGAAATCAACATATATGTCTGTCAAAAGATGAATGTGGAAAAAATTGTGACATACACACACAATGGACTTATAGTTTGTCATAAGAAAGAAAGAAACATATCATTTGCAGGACAATGAATAGAATTGGATTTTACATGTCAAATAAATTAGTCAGCTAGGGAAAAATATATATTATCCAATCTTGTATAAAGTAAAACAAGGGTAATGAGGAGTAGAAAGAAAAGACAGATTATTTGTAAAACATAATGGGATTTGAGAGAGGAAGAGAGAAAAAGAGGACATAAGAAGAGGTGGATTAAATCATTTCAAGTATGCAAATAGAATAGTCAAACCCATTAATTCTAGAATTTATGTAATACAAGCACTAATCTAGAAATATAAATAAAATGCAAGTTCATTAACTAAAAAAACTGATGTGCAAAGTCTAAAACTAAAATCAGTAGAAAAACCATACTGGAATATTTTAATAGCAATGATATTGATAATAATTTTTGGAAAATGACATAAATTAGTTTCACATTCTACCATAAAATACCTGAAGAAACCAAATTATAAAAAAACCTGATATACCTCAGTTTTTGGTGTTGAAGGCACATTGTTTTTCTTTCTCAGTTCTGAATAGGGCCCTGAATTGTGGCACACCCTAGCAGGACCATGTGTGCAAGAAAATGGTTACACCTCAAACAGGAAACCAAATACAGAGCATTTGGGGTTACACTATCTAATGGGCATGCCCACTGACATAGGGATCCACCCCTGAAAACTTTTCAGGGTTCCACAACATTCCAGTGGCACCACTGGGAGACCAGATTTTTAATATGTAGGCATTTGGGGGACATTTAAAATCTGGTTCTTAATATGATACCAAAACTATGAGCAACAGTACAGAAATAGACAACCAGAACAATGTCATAACTCAAATATCCTGCTTGGCAAAAAATACAACAGTAAAAAAGCAAGAGAGTTGGAGAGTAGATTCTCAAACAAGATATATGACATGGATTAATATACAAAGTACATGATAGGCAGTTCCAATTCAAGAATAAATAATAAATAAAAACCCAGTTGAAAATGATCAAAAAAATGAGAATATATATTTTCCCCAAAAAGCATAGAAATGAAAAAAAATATATAAAAAGATGTTCAGTGTTAAGGATCATCATGGAAATTACTGGATATCATTGTATAATGTGTGGTCCAGGCTTTGGGGAAGTTTCTAAACTTTTTTAGTGGACTTTCAGTGTTGGACAGACAGTTATTTACATTTTTATGTCATATATATTTGTTAAGATCACAGATTTTATTAAAATATTGTTAACATGATAAAAATTGCAATCAACAATGTAAAGTTAAGGGTACATCTTCAGGTAATTGATTGGATTGTGATGGTTGCACTATTTTTAATATTAACTAACTAAATAAATAAATAAATAATCTTTTTGATTGTCTGAATATTTGGATGTGGAAATTTCCACCCTAAAAATCAGTTTTAAAATATTTAATATAACAGAATCAGCATTTCTTCTTCTGTTGGAAATAAAAATATGTTTGTAAAAGAACATATAAATATACAACTATTCATAAATTTTTAAATAATTTAATTGACACATGTACATCTTTTTCTTAATTTTTTTCAGTTATTGATAAATGAAATAACTATTTATTTTATGTGGTGCTGAGGATCACACCTAGTGTCTCACACATGCAAGGCAAGTGCTCCACCACTACAACTACCCCAGTCTGACACATGTACATCTTTGTAGCACAATATTAATAATTTGATACATACATTGTTAAAAATGGTATAATTAGCATTTTGCCTTCTCAAATACTTATCATTTCTAATTACTTTCTTCTAGTTAATTTGAATCATATCATAAAGTATAGTAGATGTACAATAGAACACCTGAACTCATTACTTTTACAAATGTTTGTCAAGTTTTAAATTTGCCTACAACTGAAGTTTCCAAATTTTCAGCATGTTTGCTGGCCAATTGTCCATGAAGTGACCAATTGAGGAGTGGGCCATGGAACAACCACAGGGTGTGCCACAAGTGACCTCATGCCCAGGGCTGTGCTTACAGGGTCAGTGGTTTGCCACTCACACACCTAGCACGGTGAAGTGGTTTGCCACTCAGATGACCTTAATATATGCAGTACTTCATGCACTTGTCCCCAAAATTCCCCTCTCTGACTATGCTGCAAAGACTTAAGCCAACCTGTTTGTCTTTCATTCATTGGCCTTTACATGGTTACATAATCATATCACAACACATAAAAATATTATCACTATTATAAAGAGTAAGGCCAGGGTAATATCATTAAAAGGGCTAGTTATTTTGGCTATCAGGTTTTCCCAATGTTAAGTCAATTCCTGAAAAAAGGAAGAGGTGTTCAAGATAGACACATTGATCTCATTGATTTTGACAATTGACAGTAAGGTTATGCATAGTCATAATACAGTTAGTATCCCAAGTGCCCTTAATAAACTGAGATAAATCAGAGAAGTGTAAGGTGACACTTGCAGACACAGCATATTGGATGACACAAATACTATAGAATTCAGGATCACAAGTGAGCCTTGCAACATAAAAAGAATATCTAGTTGTTCTTGGTGGAGGTCTACTTTTTCCTGAATGACTAAAATAGCAGCTCAGGACAGTTTATTTAAAGGTTTCTGCCATGGCAGAATTTTTTTTTTTTTTTTTGTTACAGTCTGAGCAGTCTGGATACTCTGAGTGAGTGAAGCAGCAACAGTGGCTGTGGTGGTGATGATGGCCACAAATAATTCCAGAGATGATGAGGCTAATTGCATGCCCTGTCTGGTGTAGGATCTCATTCAGGAAATTCTTCATCTCCATGTCCCATGAACTCCTCAACTCTCTGGATAGGTGTACAGGAAGCCAGATTGCTAGGGATACTCTGAGAATAAAATATAAGTTTTGCTTTCATAGTAGGTGTTAGAAAATTTGTGAGTTAGCAGGATATTTTGATTGCACAAGTTATCTCTATATTAGTAATATTTATACCATCAATATCATTCATTATTAGTATGGCAAAGGGTGGCATAACACAAACTTGGTGGGTATGAGAATAATTTGGCACAAAATCAAATTTATGGTAAGGATATAATCTGCTTCCCGTTTGGTGAATCTAGCAGCTAGAAATATTGGCATGATATCCATCATTCCAAACTGTTTTTTCTGTATGCCAGTTGATAAAGTCTTGTCCTGCATAGCAGTTACTGCAGGATCCCATATGGTTTTTGGGCAAGTCAGTTACATTCCAGGTTGCTGCACCTGACCAGGTGCTTAGATGTTGTTCTTCCCCAGAGAAATTCCTCTTATCAAGGAGATAAGATATGACACTGAAACATCAATTCCATGGAAAGCTATCATTATCTGAGGGGGGTTTCCCAATAAGGATTGTTGGGCATGTTGGCATAAAGAATTTCTTGCATTTGCCATGGGGAAGCCTATTGCTATAGGTAGCATTAACTATAAATCTAAGGTCAGTGAGAGATAGCACAACATATGACTTATTGTAGTTATCTATAATAGTTTCATTGGCAAGAGAAAAACTGAGGGAACTTCCTGGATTATAGGTCTTGTAATCTACTACAGAAGAAAAAAAAAAAAAAAAAAACGGGCAGAGTGGGTTTGGAAATGCTGGTATGCCAGGATACAGTTAATTTCTGGATAGATAAGTCAGGATTAATAAGGTTGGTATTATTTGAAAAGAACTTAGGTAAAGCTTCTTCCAAATTAGCAATAGCCAGAGGGGTGGTCTAGTGACCAGGGCCCAATTTACTTGGGCCATAGTACTGTTGATATTTAGAGGTGTGCATAAAAGTAGAAAAAAGAAAGATTAGGACCATGACCCTGGCTTTCTCCATATTATTTGCCTGCTGTATTAGCTTCTTTACATTACTCCCTGAGATCTTGTGATAGAGTTTCCTCTGGTGTCCTTGTGTCCATTTACATTTTTGCTGTCTCTTGCCTTGGAGTTTACAGCAGACCAGCATGGCTGGTAGGAATCCAGGGTTAGACATGGTGAGCTGTAATTTTGTTTCCTGGGAAGATATAAGCAAAACCTTTAACCAACACCAGAAGTGGTGAAGGCTTTGGTTAAGTGGTCTTTATTGCACTAAGTGTAAGTTTGATGGCTCCATTAGGGTGGCCCAATGCTTAAAGCAGGTGTACAATCATCACCTTTAAGCACTGTTAAATAAATCAAAGAGAATAATATTAAGAATATCATAAGGAGACCATGGGAGGCACTTTCTATCCCCTATTGTTTTAAAATGGTTGCTTTTAACCCCTTTTGGTATCTTTCCATTTTACCTTACCCCTGGGGTTTTAAGTAATACCAATGACATGTTTAATGTCTCACTTGAAACAGAATTCTTTAAAGGCTATACTGGTATTTGTTAAGCTATTGTCTTTTTTTAAAATTTGATATGATACTCCCATGGTTCTAAAACAGTTCAAAAGGTAATAACAGACAAGTTTGGATTTTTCTCCTGGGGCCTCCATTGCCCGGGGGAGCCTCAAGTAGGTGTCTATGCACACATGAGCATATTTTAAATGCTCAAAGGATGGCACATGAGTAATATCCATTTGCCACAGGGCCTTGAAATTTAGACCTTGAGGATTAACAACTTGCGGTTTTAAAGGTCCTATAGACAAGAAGAAGGGGATTTAGCATGTTGTCTAGTAAATAGGTTGCAATTTTTCTTTGTCAATTGAGGAAGCAGTTTGTGCAAACTATGGGCTGATTAATTAAACATGCAATGAAGCCTGATTGTCTGCTCAGGTAAGGAGGAATTGTAGTCTCCAAAGATCAGATTATAATCCTCCTTATATAGTTGTTACAAAGGCTCAGGCAACTCAGAATTGGTTTCTATATTTTGAATGTAAAAAAGATTAGTCATTCTTTCTAGGAGTATCTGAATAGATTTCAGGAACAATGTAATCATATTAGTATCATTTTTTATGAAAGCAAAAGGCAATCTAGAAATGGCAATGGCACAATGCTGGCTATCCACATTAATAGGCTCAGGGAATTGATGCAAGACCAAGATTATAGATGATAATTCTAGTGCTTGGGAAAATTCAGGGAATATTTATATTAGAAGGACCTTTTCAACCCAGTGCTGCGCCCCTCCCCTGACTCAGGCAATGGCAAGGCCCTACTGAGGTGGATGGCGTAAGGTGTCCATCCTCTGGAGGAGTGCAGTATGTTTCTGGGAATGGGCTGATTTGTTTTTGTATTCTTTTAATAAGTATAGTTGTGACTTCTCAAATGACCATTAAGTATGAAGGAAAAAAAACATGACTTTCCCAATTAATGCAACTACTTCTAAAGAATAGATCTATTTGCTCTAAATGCAATGATTCAGCTGTGGAGCATAAATTGTTAATGTCTAATAAAAAACTCCCTGTATTCTTGTCAAGGAAGTTTTTGAGAAATTAAATTAAAATCTAGAGAAGAAAAATTACTGTTAATAAGACAGATTAGTGCTTAGTACTGGGCAACTTTTTCTTATTCCTATGCACAATGGTTTGTGCTCTTACTGTTGTTTGATTAAAATTAATAACAAGTCAACCACTTGCCGTATCCATGGCACCGGTTCCAGTCAGTAAGTCAAGAAAGAATAGTCAAGGTATAGACCAATAGTTTGGGACATTTCTAACTATTATTAAAAGTTAACTAAGCAGAAACAGCTCAAAGCAAAACGCGAACTGAAAGTACAAATGCTTGCTTATGCATAAGCCAAGATACATTCTTCTATTCTAATTGTAGCTATGTAATATTTTGTTTCTTTGAATAATGATTCCTGTTTTGTAACCACAAAGTACTATGAGCCTGCCAAAATGAAAAGTATATATCATCAACTTCACATGTAAAGATTGGGATCAGCACCTTCACTTTGGTGTCTATGTTGTTTCTCCACCCCCATTTCGCCAACTCCTCACCATCCATTCCTCTCCTGAGATCCCCTGTTGGAGCTGGACACCAACAACCCCAGTATCAGGGTGGAAATAAATTATGCTAATTTTCCCTGTAGACCTGGCTTCTGTAAACACCAAGGGTGCACTCAGAATAGGCTGGCCCAAATTAACTTTTGTTGCCTTAGAGGCACAAGGGAAATAATTCACAGAATTCTTGATGGAAACATGTGACAGTAAAGGATGCCAGTAAAATTACTAATGGCTGCTTGAAAATTATGGCTAAGCATCATAAGATTATTCACTTCTGAGGTCGTGAAGGAGTTATGAGCTTATCTGGTTCCTTCCCATGCACTCAAAGTAGAAACCTTCTGAATGAGGTGATCATCTATGGGATGCCTTCAATTTGACTTTGGACTTTCCTTTATGTGTTGGAAGAAGAGTGCACCTATGATATGATATTGTCTGGGTCTTGCCAGATGACTACAGTAGGGATCCCATGAGTTAGGCATACTATTGCGCAGGCATACTTGTTAGAGTGATAGCATTTTACCTTCATGTTGTTTAGAAGGAATAGTCAAGGTTTAGAATGTATTAACCAATTCTAAAGCCTAAAGGGCTTCTGTGGTAACCTGCCAGGGGAAGTCTAAATGTGGATCTCCCTTTAGAAAATCAAATTTGTTGAGTAGTGATCTTTACAGAAGGTCTAAGCCAATTTAAATGCAGCAGGATAGTCTAAAATTGGTTGAAGATATACTTTTCAGAGAGAGCAACACAAGGAGTGGCTTGCATAACTGCTTCTGGCAGGAAACAATGTCCTAAAAAACCTAAAAGGGCGTTCCTTTTGGATTTTTTTTTTCAGAAAAATAGTCAATCTCAATTAATTTAAGTTGTCAATCAAATATGTGAAAGCCTGTTGCAGTATAGCCTCTATCTCATGTGCTAAGAGTAGGTCATTCATATAGTCTACCACAACAAGACTTTTATATTGTTCAAGGCCCCTTAGGGCTTGAACAACAAACAACTGACAAATAGTGGGGCTATTTTTCATGCCTGTGGTAACATTTTCCACTGGAAACATTGTGTAGAAACCAATTTGTTAATGAACAGTACCATAAACACAAAGCATTGTCTATCAGCAAGATGCAGTGGAATGGAGAAAAAAGAGGCCTTTATGTCAGCTGTGCAATTTTTGTAGCCTTTGGAATACATCGGGTAAATGGAAGCTCAGGCTGAGTGGTGCACATCTTTTGCATAATCTCATTTATGGCTCTCAAATCCTGAAGTAATTTCTACTTGCCTTTTGCCCTTTACTGAATACAAAAAAAATGGGTTATTCAATGGACTATGAGAGGCTCAATATGCCCCAACCCCAATTGCTTCTTTACCAATTTCTGGATATGCTTTAACTTTTCATGGGAAAGTGACCACTCTTCCACCAATAATGATTCATCAGAGAACCATTGCAAACTTTTGAGAAAAGGTGCTATATTATGAACAGTGGTCTTTAATATTATGGCGACATCTGAATCTCCCTCTTAAGTTTGGGAATTTTAAATTTGTGTCTATTATGTCATCATAACAGGCATGGTCATCAGTAGTCAGCACTGCTCCCATGGAGCCCAAGATATCTCTGTCAAATAGGTATTTCTTCCACCACAAAGGGGCAGATGGTCTCTTGGTTGCTATTCATGTCCTAAAGTGTCCAGCCCTGTTCTGTCTGCCAAGAGGGGATTAGTTTTCTCACTCCTGTAACATTGGGCCCTGGTTTAGTGGACCATGACTCAGGCTGTCCATTAACTTCAGCAAAATTAAGTCAGCCCCTGTGTTCATCACCTTCTTGACATTTTCTCATTTATATTTATAATTTCCCTGGGTTTATTGTCCACCATATTCCTGGACCCCTTATATAATCTGATTAGTTGTTTGGCTGTGTTTCTGTTTTTCTTTGTTTGGACCCTTTCTTTGATGTAGAGCTAGGGGGTGCCTGGAAGCACTTTAAAGGCTTTTCTTCATAGTCTCAGCTTTACCGAAAGTCAGTAGTGCAGTGTCATCTCTTTTGACACTGAAGGCAGAGCCCTTGTTTGCCCCCTCCTCTTCTAGAAGAGCAATCTTGAGAGAAATGTTCTTTTCATCCATAGAAACAACACTCATCTTCTTTATTTTGATGATTCATGAAAAGAGCTAAGAATGCCAAGGCCATCAACATGGGCTATTGACTTGGTGTTCCTGTATCTTGAGTGGCCAAAATTTAGTCATCCCTTGTGCATTTATGTTCCTTATTTAGTTTATTCAATATAAACTTATTTGGCTAAAACTGTCCTAGCTTTTTCATTACACAACTTTCTTTCTACTCTTTACTCTGTCAATAAACTGTGGCAAGTCCTCAGTGGCTTTCTGCTTTAAGAACTATATAAGAACTGTACCTTCATAAGCTGGCAACTTTCTCTAGGCTCTTAGAGCACAGAGCCCCACCTGATAAAAATAATTTGGTGGATCTGTGGCTTGTACAGCAGGGGAACTGTAGATTCTTACTCCCTCCAAGCATTCAGCTGGAAGGTTAACATTTGGGGTGTGGTTAGAATCCCCCTGCTGTTTACATTCATCATGGAAGTATGCCTTCCACTGAAAACTAAAATCTGCAAGCTCAAGAGCCAATTTAGCTAGGTTTTCCCAGTCTTGAGGGCAACTGAGTTCAAGACTGAGTTATTTGAGCATTTGATCTGCAAATGACCCCCGGGTTCCATCCTCTTTTACTGCCATGTTTAATTCTTTCAGGATACCCAATGCATGTGTATATCAAGTGGCAGAATGCTGTGGCATAGGTGATGTGTTGATTGGGAAGGCTTGCACTCATTTACCCCACTTTTCATCTCTTGTCTTACATTTATCTTCAAAAGGACCTCTGGCCTCCTGAAATGGGTTTCTAAAAGAAAATGACTTGGACCTGTCTGGTGGCCTGGTCATTTCTAAACTGTCTTAGTTCCTTGCTGGCTTTGGCATTGCCTCATAAAGAGGCAGTTGTCATTGACTCAGACAATGATGTAACCTTTGTCTGTCGGTAGAGGGCGCACTTGCACCATTTGTGGTTGTTTCTTCCTGAATCAGTTGTGCTAGCAGTACCATTTTCTGCCCCTCTCCTTCCTGTACCTGTTGTGGTTGCTTTATTTGAAATAGATTCTCACCCTTAATTTTCTATGCCTGCTGGAGTTGCTTGATTTGACATAGATTATCACCCCCACCTTTTTCAACTTGTCTTTTGTGCACAGCCTCATCTTCCCTCAGGGCCATCATTATATGCAAGGGTCTATTGCAGGGCCCTCTAAACTTTGCTGAATGGCTGTCACAATAGAAAAAAATATATATAGTGGTAAAGTATACTCCTGTTTAACTTCAGCTTCCCATGCATTTGCCATTATCTTGTTCAATATACTAGGATCAAAAATATAAGCAGCTCTTATCCATGGAATGGCATCAATCACAACATCCCAGAACTTCTGGGGTTCTCTCTCATTGAGATTAAATCTTCTATTATCTAAGAGAGTGTCCAGAACTTGCAGCTGCAAGTTTTTGGTTGTACTCAGTAGGTTCCCTATTTCCCCTTCCTCACCACTCTGTGAGGGGCCACACACTGTCTCATAGCCTTACATCAGATCCTTGCTCAGGAACCAGAGGTGTGGGCTTTCTTTCATCCAGCAAAGTGGTCCATGCAACAGGGTAGAGGACATTGTGGCTGCAGAGTCACTAATCAAGACCTCTGAAGAAGAAGCAAGAAGAGGGCCTGATTTTTTTTTTTTTACTTATTATGTATGTATACTCAGGAAGTAGCTAAGCAGATTACAGGCAACCACCAACACAATTTCTGGCCAACTGCCCCTGCAGCAACCAATTGAGGAGTGGGCCATGGAGCGAGCACTAGAACTGCAACATGTGGTCTTAAAACCATGGCTCTACCTACTGGGTAAGCAGTTTGCCACTCACACGCCTAGTTTGGGGGAATGGTTAGCCAATCAGACATCCTTAAGGTATTCCATGTATTCAGTGTTCCATGCACATGTCCCCACAGATGGTCTCTAAGAAACCATTGTGGCCTGCCCTCTAAAAGGTTTCTTGAGGTACCAGGGTATTCTCATCCCTCTGGTCTCTTTTAAATAAGATAATTGTGATCAGGTGGTGCAGGGGTGACACATGTACCTCATAGAGAGAAGTTTTGTTACCTTCACATGGGAACACAGCAGCAAGTCTGCTTATAAATAATTAATGCTCTAATTCTGTTTGGACTAGAATTCTTTATCAGAGAGTATTGATTTATCACTCTCAGGCATAAAAATCTCATTTTTCTGGCAATAAAATAAATATGGTGGATTAAAGAGTAAAAATTTTTCATTCAAAATCAAATTTAATCAAACTGTGTTCAATACAGCATTTTGTAATTATTATATGTATTAGATGTATAAATCAGTAATTTATGGTATTTGTTATCCCTGTGAAAACAGTTGGTTCATTTACCTCCTGGGCCTTGTTTGTCTCAGGAGAATTCAAGTTGAGTGCAGATCTGACTTGAGAAAATGTTCAGCAGGAGAAAATCTTCTGCTGTCCTTGTAGTCTGTGGAGAGTCTTTGCTACAGCTTCATTAGAAGTTTATCTTAACTATCTAGCTAAAAAGTGCTAAGAATGTAGGCTGTTCCCAAATATGTTGCTCTTTACTTCCTCACAGAACATTTCAGAAAATTTTCTTTTACAAAAGTGTTTAAAGATTGTTAAGCTGATGAACTGAGAATAGGCCAGTGCCATGTGAGCCATGTTAGAGCTTAATGTGAATGAAAAAATATAAATATTTTCTAAATATTCTGTTACTAGTTTTTAAGTGAATAATTTATAATTTAAGGCAGTACTTTCTGATAATAATATATAATTTTAGAAAAGGAGGGCAATAGATGTTCTTTAAAATGCACTTTAATATTGCTTAGGGACAGCCATTTCTATCTTAATATAATAGTAGATAATATTAAGATATAAGAGTGGGCTGGGGATGTGGCTCAAGAGGTAGCACACTCGCCTGGAATGCGTGTGGCCCAGGTTCAATTCTCAGCACCATGGAAGATGTTGTGTCTGCCGAAAAACTAAAAAAAAGTTAAAAATTCTCTCTCTCTCTCTCTCTCTCTCTCTCTCTCTCTCTCTCTCTCTCTCTCCCCCTCTCTCTCTCTCACTCTCTCTTTAAAAAAAGTACAAGAGTATGTGCATTCATTAGTGGTGGATTTCTTTTATCACATGGTCACTGAAGAGAGAAATTTCTGGCCAAAGGAATCTGTGGAACATTCAAATCACTGTGTTTTGTTTCACTGTCTCAGAACCTGACACCTCTCCCTGTTAGTGAATGATTTTGAAAAAGTTTTTCTTACAAACTCACTATGTTTTCCCAGAATGACATGTTTAGGCCTGAATAGTGTCTCCAATTTGAGAAATGAGCACACACTGGCCATTAGCATTGTGAAAGGACACAGAAGGTGTGAATGTCTAGATGACAGATTGCTCAGTGATAGCAGAGACTTATATTTGAATGGGAAAGTTGAATGCATTTTAGGGGAGGAGACATGTGAGAGGAACCCTTTGACTGGAGTTTAGACACCAAGAGCTGTGGTGGTCATAAAGCTCTGCAGTTGAGAACAAAAGCTTTAGCTATAAATGGGATGTGTGTTCCAGGGGTAAGGTTACTTCCACAAAGCTTTCCAGAAAGTTAATTTTATAGAAAATTCCACTGGGCTCAATATGGAGAAGGGTACTCAAGATTTTTTCTCAACCATACCAAAAAAAACTATTCCCTGCTGACATACCTAATTCTTTCTCAACACATTTGGACTTTAGTTTTCAGAATCACCATGCTACTGTTTTTATAAACTTGAACAAGAATATCTCAAATGGCTCCTTACAGAGCTGAAGGGTTTGATTCGAATTTCCTCAGTGTCACAATGCAGAATGAGTGTTCCTCTTCTTGACTCTGGAAAGATTATTTCAGCTTCTATTAGACCTGAAAACTGGAACTGCAATTGAATATTTAAATCTGCAGTCTGTTCCCAGGTATCTTATGCCATTCCCTATCAGATCACCTGAAGACAATTAAATATCTCATTAAATCAAAGGCTTCTGAGGTTCTGTTTCACAGTTATCATCTTATGAACCACTGAGTCCATTACATTCAATGTCCAGTGTTTAAAAAATTTAGTTTATATTAGCTATAAGATCCGAAGTATATGCAAATAGAATACTGTTTTGAAATTATTTAGAATCTGTTTAACCTCACCATGAATAATTTTCAAAACTATTTTTTTATTTTGTTCTCCTGTAGATCATTCAAAATCATATCAATTATAATTTTTTATCATAGATGTAAAGATTTGGTTTCAAAAATTACCCATTCTGAACATACAATTTTTGAGTGCAAGGGCCATTACTTAATTGACTGTCCAATAAAGATATGTTATGATTTGCAACCCCATGGGTCCCTTTGAAGATGGTGAACCAGTGAAACTTCTAAACACAAGAAACTAAAAAGTAGTTGAAACAGGGGAGTAATATTTGTGTAGTTAAAACATTAATTCCAGTGATAATATAAGCCACTCAACTTTGTTTAGAAAATTATGCTTACTTCAAAATTTCTAATGAGGGAGGAGTGAAAGTATTTTTTTCAAAAGAAACTAACAGACTTCAAAAAACAAATACTTACAAATTAGAAAATGAAATGAAATTTTTATTATATGCAGTGTAAATAATAGTTTAATTTGTAGCAGTAATAATTTATCACACAAAAATACTTCATGACACATGTGAATCTCTGAGACACCCAACTCCAACGTGGCACTTAGGGATCTTTTACATATTGCTCATTTTTTATTGATTCATTACAACACATGTTTCTTGTTCCAGGTACTGCTTTATAGGCTTTAGATTCAACAGAGAACTAAAATGGACAAAAATTTCTTCTGTCAGGAAGCTTACAATTATCTGAGATACAAAAAATATTTTCAATATAATAAGTTGCATAAAGTGTTTTTTAAAAAGTATTATTAAATTAAAAGCATACAGCAAAAGAAATTTAGAATGTCCCTTCATGGTAATAATCAAATGAGGCTAACATATAAAAAGCAATAATTTCAACAAGAAATGAAAGAAACTTAAATGTTCTCTGCAGTGCAAAATTATGAGAAAGTCTATGGGTGAATACAAAGTTCCACTGCAACACACTGTTTTCAACTGAAAGAAATGTTACTCTAAAAACATTTTAGATTATTTATAAATTTGTGTGTGTGTGTGTGTGTGTGTGTGTGTGTGTGAGAGAGAGAGAGAGAGAGAGAGAGAGAGAGAGAGAGAGAGAGTTTCATAAAGGCCTAGGTAAAAAAAAATAAAAATGTGATGTCAATAGTTAAATTTAACTAGAATACTCTTTCCTCATTATTTTCTAAAAAACCATTCTAGAGCCTTATGTTATTATTGGTGGTGGTGGTAGTGGTGGTGGTGGTGGTGGTAAGTGTCTGATTTCAACAGCATCTAACATAGTTGCTTGAGTCATTTCTTCTACATTGTAATAACACCCTGACCTCATAAATGATAGAGTCTCCTGGAGAAATGGTTCTCCAGATGTGGTCCCCAGGCCAGTAGCTTTAAACTTATAGAATAGCTATGAAGTCCCATGCCCAGGACTTATCTGAAGAGACATTAGTAATAGTTCTCTGCCTGGCCAGTTTACTTAATAGCATAGAAGGTAATAGGGATTCTGACAAAGTACACCTTAGGAGTCACTGGCATTTAACCAGAATATTTGGGGCCCCTCAGGAAGGTTGTTAGAATCCCATGATTGAAAGAGTTCAGGTTCAATCTAGACTCTGGAACAGAATTCATAGAAGTAGTGCATGAGGACTGTATCCACACCATTCTATTTTATTGATTGATTGATTTTTTGGGGGGGACAAAAACTTGATTTGGAATACAGTTAACATCATGTATTTGTGGCAAGTTACTAGTTTTGAACTACAAATAGGTCACATGGTTCACAATATTTGAACCTAGTGACTTATAGAACATCATCATTCAATATTTTTTGCTATTATGGAAATGTCCTATGTGTATCCTGTATAATCCAGTAATTTCAAGAACATAAAACTTTGGCATTTTGATCCTACAAAAAAAGAACTGAGTTTGTCACTTTGATGGATTACATAGCCAATGGCCACAACATTGGCTAGCATCATTCTAGGACACAAAAGGAGAAAATGGAAACATTTCCTTTAAAAACTGAAAAAGGCAGGGATGCCCTCTTTCACCATTTTTATTTAATCTAGTTCTTTAAACACTGGCCAGAGCAAGAAAACAGATGAAAGAAATTAAAGGAATATAAATAGGAAAAAACAAAAACAAAACAAAACTCTCAAACTAGCACTATTTGCTGTCAATATGATTCTATACCTAGAAAGCCCCCAAAATTCCACCAGAAAATTGCTAGAACTAGTAATTGAAGTCAGCATAGTAGGAGCATAAAAAATCAACACCCATAAGTCAAAGGAATTTTTGTATATCAGTGAAAAATTAAAATGAGAAAAACTACCTTATTTAGAAGAGTATAAAAAATAATAAAATTCTCAAAATCAACTTAATGAGATAGGTGAAAGACCTCTACAATGAAAACTACAGAGCCTCTAAGGAGAAAAACACACAAAAAAAAGAAAAAGAAAAAGAAATAAAGAAAATCTGAGAAAATGGAAAGATCTCCCATGTTCTTGGAAGAGGCAGAATTAATATTATCAAAATGACCACACTATCAAAAGCACTATACATATTTAATGCAATTTTAATCAAAATCTCAATGATATTCTTCATAGAAATTGAAAAATCAATCATGAAATTTATCTGACAGAATAAGAGACCCAAGACAGATAAAGTAATTCTTAGGAAGAAGAGTAAAGCAGGTGGCATTACTCTAGCAGATATTAAAATGTGCTAAAGATTAATAATAAAGAGAATGGTATGGTGTTTGCACCAAAATAGACTTGTCGACCAATGGTAGAGAATAGAGAACACAGAGGAAGATCCTCATTGTTACAGTTATCTTATAGTTGAAAAAGACATTAAAATACATATTGGAGAAAAGATAGCCTCTTCAAGAAATGATGCTGGAAAAATTGCAAATCTATATGAGACAAAATGAAATTAAGTCCCTATCTCTCACCATGCACAAAACTCAACACTTGAGCAGGGAGGAAGAGCATGAGGAAAAGATTAACATTAAACAGAGGCGAGTGGTGGAAGGGAAAGGGAGAGAGAACGGAAATTGCATGGAAACAGAAGGAAACCCTCAACATTATATGAAATCACATATAAGAGGTTGTGAGGATAAAGGCAGGGAAAACAAAAGAGAGAACTGAACAACAACAGATGAGGTAGAGAGGTAAGATGGGAGGGGAGGGGAAGGGGGATAGTAGAGGATAGGAAAGGCAGCAGAATACAACAATCACTAATATGGCATTATGTAAAAATGTGAATGTGTAACTGATGTGATTCTGCAATTTGTATTTGGGGTAAAAATGGGAGTTCATAACTCACTTGAATCAAATGTATGAAAGATGATATGTCATGAGCTTTGTAACATTTTGAACAACCAATTAAAAAAAAAGCCTCAACTTAAATTTAATCAAGGACCTAGAAATTAAACCAAAGACAATGTGTCTGTTAGATGAAAATGTAACCCAAATCTCCATCATACCTAATTAACCTCTAAGTTTATTAATAAGACTCCTATAGCACAACAATAAGTATTAAGGATCAATAAATAAGATGAATTCAAATTTAAAAGGTTCTTCTCATCAAAAGAAACAATCATGAAGTCAATAGAGAGCCTACTAATTGGGAACAAATTCTTACTACATGCACATCAGATATAGCACAAATTTCTAGAATACATAAAGTACTCAAAAATATTAAAACCAAAAAAAAAAAAAAAACAAACAAATAATCCAATCAATAAAGGGGCCAAAGAACTGAACAGACTCTCCTCACAAGATGATATTCAATCGACCAACAAATATTTGAAAAATTGTTCAATGTTCCTAGCAATTAGAGAAATGCAAATCAAAACAACTCTATGATTTCATCTTACTCCAGTCATTTCAAATTTAAAAACAGTAAGTTTTAGCAAAAATGTGGGGGAAAGGCACATTCATACAATGCTGGTGGGACTGCAAATTTGAAATATTGAAAGCAGTATGGAAAATCCTTGGAAAAATGGAAAGGGAACCACAATTGGTGACAGTTATCCTACCCCTTGTTCTGTACACAAAGGACTTAAAAAAGAGCATACTACAGGGACACAACCACATAAATGTTTATGGTAGCACAATTTACAGAAACTAAACTGTAGAATGAACCTATATCCCCTTTAGTAGATAAATGTATAAAGAATATGTGGTATATATATACACAATAGAATATTATTATATTTACTATGTATATTATTATATTTATTATGTATATGTATTATGTATTATTATATGTAATATGCATTATACTATATACATAATAGAATATTATTAAAATAATAAAATATAATAAAAGTTTTACAAGATAATAAAATCATGGTATTTGCAAGTAAATGGATGGACTAGAGAATATAATGTAAGTGAAATTATCCAATCCTCCCAAAAAGTATGCTGAATAATTTCTCTGACTTAAAGATGCTAATTCATATCATGATGTAGGAGAAGAAAGAAGGGAAAGATTAAATTGAACTCCAGATAAGGCAAAAGAGAAAAGGGGATGGAGGGTAAAGAAGGGGGCATACAGGTAAGAAAGAGAGTGGAATGTAATTTTTATCATTACCCTAAGTACATTTATGAAGCTGTAAAGGATGTGACTGTACTTTGTGTACAACCAGAAGTATGAAAAATTATACTATATGCATAATATGAATTGTAATGCACTCTGTTCTCATATATAACAAATTAAAATTTAAAAAAATAAAAAAATGCATACTAGAAAATTTAAAATTGTTATTAGGTTATTAAGTGTTGTTCTAATTTAAGCCATCCAGAACGTCTTATTCATACATAAAGATTGGCTTAAAATTTAATTATTAATTTTAGGAAAATTAAAACACTACCTTCAAAGAAAATAAAAATTGACACTAGTGGATTTGGGCGGTTGTATTGTTTGTTTGTTTGTTTGTTGTATTGATAATATGAGTGACTTTGAACATGCAAGTGTTGTCTAGAGAAAGCACTGAACCTGTACAGGTACTTTCTGTTTGCTAAAAAGTTTTTGATATTGAGTGGGAGATGGTCATATACTATTGGTTGGGAGAGTTTGTAGTAAGCTGGCCTAGAGGGATGGCACCCTTTTCACTCCAGGGCCAACTGTAATTCAACAATGATGGGAGAGTCAAAAAGTAGGTGTGTATAGGGTAGAAATGTACACTGGAATCCATAGTTAAACACAGAGAAAATGTATTATGTGTTTGCAGATGGATTTGAGAGAGTGTCAGGAGACTAATAGTAATAGGGAAAAGTACAACTATAGAGGCTGGCAATTTTTAGGTGAGCTTGCTTCTATACAGAAAAGCCCCCCCCCACTCCACACACACACACACACACAAACAGGAGGTTTGGCCAATTCTCTCAGCCTAGTCCCCTACACAAAGGTCTGATTTGCTTCCTGCTCTGAGAACCATCACACATGTTGTTGCCTTGTGCTGTATATAAGCTCTTTATTCTCATTTCACCAGACTAAAAACACATATTCTCAGAGTGATACTGTGCCAGTTTCTCAACACCCATACATGCTGATTTCAAAAAGGTGAACTCTACAGCCAATCTTAAACACTACGTAATCTGCCACCCAGTCAACCTGGACCTAAGCACCTCTCATTATGCCCTTTATTTTATTCATCTTCTAAATTTTAGCAAAGTAGAACATCAAATCAACTTCATGATGACACCCAGGAATTTGATTTTTTCACCTATACCACATCTCTGAGAACATGGGGTGTGGGGACGTTTTCCATTCACCCCCTCCCCGTCTGCTTCAAAGAGCAGTATATTAGCTCTATACCTCCATCCCCTCCAAATAAAAACAAGGCCTAGAAAAATGACAATTCCACAATCTTAACACATGCAGGACACTAAATAGAATTTCTGTCAAAAAATAATGAGAAAATAAATAAATAAATAAGAGAAACAAGTATGACATGCTACCAGTTTACTGCTCGCAGCAATTGATTCCAAAAAAAAAAAAAAAACCTCTAAATTTTTTAGGTAGTTGTGAAGATGGTGTTCATAGCTTCTGCATAGAGTTCAGGTCCCTAACTGAGATGTCCAGTGTGGCCACTGCTTTCTCATAAACAAAAGATTTGGAGCATCCAATTTGTTTTAGCAGTGTTTTTCTTCTTTCTCTTTAGTCAAGTCTAATGTGGCATTCTGGCAATTTGAGGAAATGTTAAAGGGTAGCTCTTAGGTTTGTAAGGTAGTAGTTTTCAATTAAGTGAAAGATTGTTCAAATAGCTGAAATATTTTAATAGCTTCATTGAGGTATTCCAAAAATTATATGCACACATTTATCTTATGGAAGGGTATGTTTTGATTGAAGTATATCCCATAGATTAATTTCCACATTCTCAGGAAACCATGCTTCTTCTCCTGCTTTCCTTGTATATTAAATTCAGACCATAAAAGACTTATATAAATCAAACTATTCAATATGTTTTTTGGTGTTTGACTTTCTTCATTGAGTATAATTATTTTGATACTTTTTCATATTCTGAGTGTTTCAGTAGTGTAATTCTGTCCTCACTTTCATGGATTCAATACTTTACATTCAAAATGCTTCAAATGAGAATATGCAAAAAGATTTGGATATTGTAACTTTATTTCAAGTAAGAGAGAGAAATGTGTTAAGCATGACATTCTAATTTTCAAAAATTTGTATTTTACATAGGGCTTTTAGATATTTTGTGAATGTAATTTTATGAAATATTTTAGTACACCTGTATTTTTACTGTGGTATGTCACATGAGGTCTGGTGTGGAATTTTCCACATGCAGCATCATGTCACTTCTCATAATCGTTCACATTTCTGATTTTTTTTTATTTTTAGATTTACAATGCTTCTCTTTTAGAATCTAGTTTATCATTTAAATTTCAGTGAGCATTTGCATCATTCCCAATTGGTGTCTAATAGTGCAACCTGTTGTGTAATTTTCATACAACTCTTAGCAGAATTATGATCTTATATTTTAGTTATAAACTTTTTGTGTGAAATATATGAGTCTTATTTTATTTTCATTTAAATTGTAAAGTACATGTTCACTTGTTTTACTTTAAAATTCTCTAAAATGTTCTCCATAATTTTTTTTTTTTTAACAAGGCCTGATATCTCTGTTCATATTTTTGCCTTGTTTGATGTTGTAAAACTTGACATGTTCTCCCAATAATGTTATAGATCTATATTGAAGGTAATGTGACCATTGCCAAGTGTGCTTCAATTAAATCTGTTGTGAAAAATTGCCTGTGGTAAATCCACTTGAAATTTTCAATTTATTTTTTTTTCAATTAAAGCTTTTCTGAAAAAAAAACTCTTTCAACCACAGTTATTCATAGCTAAAATTTGAACGAATTCATGTATTTTAACTTGGTAATGTATTAACATTTTAAGACAATAAAATATATATATTAGTGCATATAAAATTATAATTCTTAATAAAAGTTAAGAATACTCTTTATTTTGATGGATTTGTCTAAAAAGTAACTATTAATTTTGAATGTTGAGTCTTCTACATTAAAACAATTATAATTCATATGGTAAAAATTCACAAGTCACAGAAATTTGAATGGTGCTTTCATTGTATGGTTTTGAAATGGAGATTTCTAGATAGTAGTTTATCACTCCCTGAGACTTAAGGATTGTCCCATGTCTTCATCTGATTAAATGACTGCCCCCCAAAATTGGGACAGGTTTAGTTGATTGATGAGAAGTGAGAAAACATGGTACCAACAACAACATCAGCAACAAAAATAATTGTCTTCAGTGAATCATTTAGATGTCCTAATTCTTTAGTTCTGATTCATTTGTCCAGGGAGTGATGGCCCTAATTTTTAACATAGAGACATCTTCTTTCTTGCAGGACCACGTACAGCTCACAAATAACATATGATTATAAAATAGTTTTTTCCTTTCAATTTAAATTGTCAATAACATGTTATAATTTTATGAAATGTCACAAAGAGGTATATAATATCAAGACTAAATATGTGTATGCATATCTATGAGGCTTGCAGGAAGCCTAGACCTGTTCATTTTATAATTCGGTTGCAGTTCTCTTTTTTTATTTTTGGACAGGTTGAGATAAGAAACATCCAAATGACAGCACAAGCACCTCAATTAGAAATGTCTAATAATGGTATGATGAGTAGTTTTAACAGACATTTGCAAGTGGCATAACTTTAATAAAAAACCTGTTTTTAGATATCTGGATGTTTTTGTGTGACATCTGAATATGCAATGTTTGTATCAACATAACAATTTACAAAATATAAATTGAGTTGGTTATTGTCATTTGCATGATATTTAGTTTAGCTTTGGGGGGACTTAACCCACGAACACTTAACCACTGGGTCACATCTACAAATTTACTTATTTATTTATTTATTATTAATTTTCAGAAAGGGATCTCACAAAGTTGCTTATGGTTTTGCTAAGTTGCTAAGCCTGTTTTTAAACTTATGATCATCTTCCATTGACCTCCTAATTCAGTGATATGACAGGTATGCACCTGGAACTTTAACAAATTTTGGTTTTGTGTACTAGAGATTAAACTTAGGGACACTAAACCACTGAGGCACATCCCCAGTCCTATATTGTATTTTATTTAGGACAGGGTTTTACTGAGTTGCTTGAGAGGTAATGAGAAAAACAAATTCCCCCAAAACAAATGTGGAATGTTTTCTTTGATATAAGGAGGGTGTTTCATAGTGGGATAGGGAGGGGGAGCATGGAAAAAAATTGATAAACTCTAGATAAGGCAAAGGGGTAAAAGGGGAAGAAGGAGGCATGGTTGAATGTGTTGAACATTATTATTCAAAGTACATGTATTAAGACAAAAACTGATTTGAATATATTTGTATACTCAAGAGATATAAAAATATTTTGCTCTATATGTTGAATAAGAATTTTAATTCATTCTGCTCTCACATTAATAATAATAATAATAATAATAATAATAATAATAATAATAATAATAATAATAAAGTTTTCAAGGTGAGGATGAACAACTTACTGAGACTTTGTCTCATATAACATTAAGACTGGGGTCTAGTTTTAAATAGAAGAGCACCATTGGTTTCAATCATAAGAATGACACAGCAATTTATTTTCAAATTTGCACAAAACAAAATGTTACCAAATTAATAAATTGGACATTAAAATAATCAAATAATAAAGTAGTACCTCTAAAAAGAAAAAAGTGACAGTTAAGATTACTTACCTGATACATGACTAAATACATTTAATAAGAAGAAGACACCAAAAGAAGAACAGCCAAGCGAATTGAATAGCCTATTTTTACAGGTGATATCTAAGTGCTCAGTACAAATAAAAACTTCAGGATCTTAAAAAAATTAGAAAAAGATAAAATAAAACCAAATATATGAAAATAAACAGTATTGATCAAGATGTGAAGTGAAAAGTTCTTAGGAACTACAGATGAATTATAAATTACTGTATTTTTGTAAAAACTGTGTGCCTATTGAAGGACATAATCCTTCTCTACCAGTAGCATTAAAACATAAAAATAATTGCCTTTATAAACCATAATAACATATAAAAGTAGAACTGAATTTTTCATACAGTTGAAATCTGCAGGGTAGAGGAAAAGATAATGTACACATAAGAAGATACAAATAATAAAGTGTGAGTAAAATGGTATCTAAGGTCCAGACACATTTTGGCCACAGTACATTCAGCCTAATGAACAGTACAAAGCACTACATCAGTATTATATAAATGTCACATTTGTATTCTACTTCAAACAGTACATATATATTTTAAAGGAAAATATGTAGAATTTATCAGAAAATAAAAACTTGAACAAGGACGTAGAACACCCAATTACACACATGTGTTTAGATACTACTCATCATTACAAAGACAACAATTTTCCCTAAATGTAATATGTAATTTTTTAATCAAAACTTTAGCATGTGTGGCTTGGGTTGTCATTAAGTAATAGAGTTCTCATCTAGCACATGTGTGGCACTGGGTTCAATCATCAGCACCAAATAAAAATAAACAAATAAAATAAAGAATATTTTAAAGAGAGAGAGTGAATTTTTTAATATTTATTTTTCAGTTTTTGATGGATACAAAATTTTAATTTTTATGTGGTGCTAAGGTTCAAACTCAGTGCCCCATGCATGCCTGGCAAGCGTGTTACCGCTTGAGCCACATCCCCAGCCCAAGGATTTTTGTATAACTAAAACAAAGAATTTTTTTTTTTTTAATTTCAGCATGCTTCTCTTTTTTTAAAAAAAGCCAAGACTAAAGAAAAAATTACTTTGGAAGAAAAGTATATATGAAATAATTTCAAAACCTCTGCTTCATAGAAGCAAATGAATTAGTAGTATCATTAAGTGACACTGATGTATATTATAAAAGTATAATACAATAATGAAAGTCAAGGAGTAATAGAATGAATCATACACATAGATGAATCCATATGCATGTAATTATTTCTATTGTTAAGAGCAATAGAATGATCTAAGCCTATTCATATTAAAATAATACTGAAAGTAAATGGGTAGTACACTATAATATAAAATTAGATGTTTGAGCTAGGGTCACAGTTCCCTGAGAGATTGTGCGCAGCATATGTAAGGTACTGGGCTCAAACTCATCAAAAAAAAAAAAAAAAAAAAAAGCAGATGTTCAGGTGAGATGAAGTTAGAAGTTGTTTTAGTCAGCTTTTCTTACCACCATGACTAAAGAAATTGACCAATGAAACCATAGAGATTTTCAAAGCAAGATTTATTTTCTAGACGCAGGTCTAATTCAGGGGTCTTGCATAGTGAGCCTCATCCCTTACCCCATGCAGTTTTGCACTGTTTCAAACTGCTAGACCAAAAGAGCACATATAATAACACTAGCAAAATTCAATTTGTGTAAACTGGCACACTGGAATGTCTTTTTGTTCTACTATCTGACCATTGCTCTTATAAAGTCCCGAACTAACATTGATTGCTGAAGGGTAAAAAAAAAAAAAAGAAAATTCTGAACTTGGATGTCTACCAAATCAGGAACATTTTGGGAATGGCTAAGGACCTGGTCCTCCTCCTGTAGTGTTACCGAGATAGTTCTTTGCCAGAACTGTTCTTTAATGGAACCCACAGATGGACTAGGAGGAAAGCACACACTGCTGTTTAGAGGAGTGAACACGAATCAAAAAGTGGTGTGAAGGGCATAAAAACACTGAGCCCAAATGAGGACCTATGCTTCCAAGTACTGCAGCAGGGTGGTCTCTACTGCAGGCATGGCCGGTTTGTAGTAGTGAAAATCACTTTGTCATTTCAGACGCTCCTTCTGAAAAAGGGCTCTGGGACGTGGAACTGTCTTGTGGAAGAGATCTCACAGGCAACCGGAACCGAACCCCTTCCTGGCTTTCTGCACAGCGCTTCGGGTTTCCCTCCTGCAGCTCTCACGCATGCGCATGCGCTTCGATAGAAGCCACGCTTGCAGGCTGCCATCCAACTACTCCAGCTTAGGATGCTGTTCCAGCGAGGCAAGATGCAGGCGCTAGCAGGGACAGCGGGCATTCATGGTCAGCTATGGTTCCCATGGTGGCATCCAGAGCCAGCCCCGTAAGGCCCTGAGGTACTGGGCCCGCGACCCTCTCCCTTCCTGAGTTGTCCCTGCCCAGTCTTCCGACTATGGGGCGGTGGTCTCCTTCTGAGTGTGTGTCTGCGACGGTGGTGACTGGGGACCCTGCGCTTTACTGGGCAGCCTGGGGTGCAGACCTTTCCTCACCTCCAAAGGCTGTGGGCCGCCCCGACCAGGCCTGTGCTGTGCGCAGCCTGCCCGCCTGGAATGAGGGGCATGTTGGCCAGTGCGGTGCCAAGGTCAGGATGTTATCCATGTCCCTTGCATCCTGAGTGGCGCCCGTGCTCCAGGGAACCTCTGCAGTGCTTGAGAAGTGTGTCCCAGTCAGCAATCAGCATCACCATAAGGTGAAGTGGTGATAGTCATCTTGTTCCCCGGTGAAAGCTGTGTTAGAGACACTGTCAGCTGGCATCCAGGTTGTCAAAAGGACGCTCAATTTTCATAACGTTAGTGACTTTGCCAAACGGAATACTGAGCGCTTTTGCTGAGTCTGATGTGGTCACATCACGATTGACGTGCCCTCCTATATTGGCTGTTGGTGGAAGAGTCTGAACAAAGCATCTAAATGACTACAGGAGAAACATTTGACCACAAGTTGTTTTACAATAAAGAGATTCATATTTTATTATTAAATTTTGCACAGTGATATTGATTATATGCTGCCATGTGTGTTAATGAGCATTAGGGAGTCAGTCCTTGTATGTATTTCTGAATGCCAGAAAAATTTCCTTTCATTTTGATGGGCATGAAAATCATGGGGTGGTTATTTGGATGAGAAAATGAGATGCTGTGCTGCTCCTGGAGGGATGGTAAGAATCCAGAGGTCTTCAGATGTTTTCACTGTTCCTTTGGTGGGGTGGTGGTGTCCCTAATGTGTTGATATTTCATTTCAAATTTGGAGCTTGCTGTGTTTTCTATGGACTGAGGAGAATGTGGTGTGTGTTCACAAGTGTGAGTGGTATGTGGGTGGATACTTGAGATCAAGGGAAAGTGTGACAATTTATGAGACTGATCAGGGTTTGCTATATTTAGAGGGCATGAGAAGTAAGGGGCATAAACTCAGGGAGTTGGGCTTAGGTGTTTGTAATTTGTTTTTTGTAATATTTTCCCTGTGGTCTTCTTGTATATTTGTTTTGATCCATGAACTAATGCACCCTGGGAAGTTTGTGTATAATATGTGTTTTTGTATATGGACTATGTTAATGAATGTGTTTGGGTATATATCTCTGGGTTTGCATTGTGATTGTTAAAATTGGGAAATGGAGGAGGGGTATATGTATATTCCATACATGGTGTTTTAGTATGTGGGATTTTGACTAAATTTTATTTTCATTATTCATGTATATGTACTTGAGTGTGTGAAGGCTGGTCAGTTACTAATTTGTGGAGTAGTTGGATGAATATATTCACTGTGTGGTGTGGAGATGGCAGGTTTCTGTATTTTGGAAGACAAGGAATTATTTCTTCATATTTGGGAGCGTGTGAGTTTGTATTTGAAGATGGTAAAATATTTTGTGTATACTTGGGTATATTTGCATATTTGTTTGTAGTGGGTAACCATGTAGCAATGAGGTGCCTATGAAGAGTTACTTGTGTATTGAATTTTTATTGACTACCACACCTCAGGTGTGTGTATGTGTGTGTGTGTGTGTGTGTGTGTGTGTGTGTGTGAATGCATGTGTGTATATTTGTATTGCAGTTAGTAACAATAGTTGTGAGGAGAAAAAAATTAGGTGTCCATTAGTATGTGTGTTTAAGGGACATGGAAGTTTATGTATGCTTTCTGGGGAGATATATATATATATATATATATATATATATATATATATATATATATAAAGTAGAAAGTTATTTGTATTTGAAAATTTAGGATATATGTATGTGATGAAGAGGTGTATTTACACATTGTGTATTTCCACAGGAGAGTGTGGGAATTGTGTTTAGGGATACATGATGCAGTTATTTCTTAGAATTGGAGTAGAGGTAAAGTGTATTCTACTTGCCCAGGATTATCTGGAATTTGTAAGTGAGAATATTTGTATTTTATAAGATCTGATGGAGCTAGATCTTGTGTGTGCAAATTGGTGTGTGAATTCTGTTAGTTTCCTCATTGGGAATGAGGTTGCTAGCAAAGTGTATTTCTTTGGTGAATTCTGTGACATTTCTGTGGATAGGAATGTTTGGGTGATGAGATTGGCAGGGTGCTTTCTGAATACATAGAATACTGTGTAGTGTTTGGGGGAATCTCTACATTCACATTTTGGATTTATTTCTGTGTCTGTATTGCCTGTGTGGAAATTATGTATATATTGATCTGTATATAGAAATTAATGTGTGCATGATTTTTCTTGTGTGCTGGTATTGATCTCTGCCTCATGCATGCAAAATTAACATTTTTATGTTTTGTGTGTAGGCACCCAAGTGATTAGGTGTATGTTTATGGATTTGTGGATTGTGTATTTAGAATCTGTGTGTATACAAGATGCTCAGGAGTTGTGTTTGTTTTTATTGTGGCATGAAATTCTTGAAGATTCTGGTGGTATTTGTACATGAGTGGTTCTGGTATATAATTGTTTTAGTCTCATGCATTTGAGAAGTCTAAGTTGGTGGCTGAGCATGTCTTGAATTCATAGGGGTTCCTGAGATGTGTACTCCGGCAGATGTTAGAGGTTCATACAATACTTACAATATATTTTCTTTGGGTGTCGTGAAATGTATGTAATTTAGAACTGTGGGATTTCATGTGGGTCTGATTTGTGTAGTGCAAGCAATGACTGGTTGTATAAGCCAGAGTCTGTGCCTTTCGGGGATTCATTGGGTAATATGAGCAGTGTGTTTTTTGTAGAGGTATGTGCCCAGCCCATGTGGTATGTGTATGCTCAATTGTAGGAACACACATGAATATTTAGAATGAATAGGGTATATTTCTCCAAACATTCATGTAGTAACAGGTGGTGTTTCTGTATGTTTAGGGTGGAGATATCAGATGTTCATCTGTTTAGAAGTCATGCAGTGCATTTTTGTATGGAGATGTCAATGTGGTTTTGTTTGTGTATTTGTGGTTGGAATTCAGGTTAGTGCCCTGGGGGCAGGTGAATTTTGTGCACATATTCTTTGTGAGCTGGAGCTGCCAGGAACCAGCTATGGTAGCTGATGCCATCCATCCAGTTAAGTTTGGTATTCAGGGGCATCAAGTGATTAGGTTGAAATTAGTCTTGAGAAAGATATACCTCATACAGTAAAAGTCAAGGCTTTCTTACCTATCCCTATATATCTTATTAAATGTTTACTAACAAACCTCGTGTGTGTGTGTGTGTGTGTGTGTGTGTGTGTGTGTGTGTGTTTGTGTTGGATGTGTGTGCACAGTTATTAATACTGGACATCCATGTGAATTAAATGTATTCAGACAACCATATGTTCATATCTAGGAGATTGTACATGTATTATGAGTGGGGCATCAGGGACTCTTTGGGGAAAGTTTTGATCCTGGTCATTCTGATCCACAGCATTGCTCCTAACACTAGGGATTGCAAGTTGGTTTGTGGATTCTGTTAGTTTCTTCATTGGGAATGTTCAATTCTCAGAACTGCATATAAATCAATACAGATTCATAGACAACTGAAAATGAGCTGAAAGCCTGCTGAACCACTGCCCCGCTACCACCTGTGCCCTGGGTGATGCTTGCTGGAGGAGATCAGCTAATTCTTCCCTGTGGAAGCCTGAGGCTTCAGGGCTAGTCAGGACCTCCAGGGACCCCAAATCTCAGAGAAGATTTGAGTTTCTGTTTTGGTAGCTATGTTCCATTGGGTCATGTGTTGAAGTAACATTCTTTTTTTCTGTTCTGAAGGGTAAGGATTCTCTTCCTGTGGGAAACAAATCCCATCTTCATGTTTGTCTCATAGTGTGGTGCCACCTTCTTTATTTTCTCTTATACCATTGAGTGACTGACCTATCAGCTGCATGCTCAATGTGGCCACCAGGAGACACCACAATATTTCCTTTCTTCCTGGGACTAACATGACTAACATGATGTTTTTTGTGCCTGGCTCCTTAGGCAGATTCTCCTTCTGGCTGTGACCCAGGGATGTTTCCTGAGCATGATGGTCATGTGTGTGAGTGTGTGTGTGTGTGTGTGTGTGTGTGTGTGTGTGTGAGAGAGAGAGAGAGAGAGAGAGAGAGAGAGAGAGAGAGAAAGAGAGAGAGAGAGAAGAAAGAATAACTGAGGGATTCTCAGTCTATTCTAATAGTTGGACAATCATCTTCTGGGAAAGGCTCATGAGTTAAAAGTTTGTTCTACATTGGATGCTGCTATTGGGAGGTAAGGGGAGCTTGTAGGAGGTGGGATGTAGTGGAAGTTAATCATGTCAATGGGTTGTTCTCTGGAATGGAATATTAGGGCCTGAGCCTTTCACTTTCTCTCTGCCTTTTCTTTTTATCTCTGCTTTCTGGCCACATTGATGTGAGCAGTTTTCCTCCAGCATATTATCCTGCCCAGCCTCAGGTCCAAAGGCAACAGGGCCAAACAATCATGGATTGTAACCTCCAAGCAATGAGTCTAAATTAATCATTCCTCCATTCATGGTGTTGATCCCAGATATTTTAGTACTGTGACAGATGACTGATTAACACAGAAAAAAATGTGACCCTGCCTGGTCATGTGACTCAGAAGGCTTTGGAACTGGTTTTAAGAAGATGTTGACAAAGCTTGGAAGAACAGGCTAGAGAAAGCCTAGAGTGTTGGAAGAGAGCTTTGCAGGTGACACTTATGTGAGGTCAGACCAGAATATGTGGAAAAATGCAGACAACAGAGGCTGTGTCCATGATATTTTGAGGTTGAAGTAAGTTACTTAATGGGAATTGAATTAGAAGCCACTCATGTTACTTCTGGCAAAAGATGGCCTACATTCTATATGTACTTAGAATTCATGGGAGGCTTATTTAAAGGTAAGGGAAGGTTATACTTTAGATATGAGTTGTCTCTGGAAAGCTCAGGTATAAGGCAATGCATGAAAGTTTATAGGTGAAATGATTGGGTTCTTTGTTTTTAGAGGCAACTAAAACAAAGACTAATTAATCCAGCAGGGAATATTTCAAGGCTGTACAGCATTTGTGTATTTCTAGCTGCTTTCAGCCTGACTTACTCAGGAGCAAAAGCCAGGGTAGAAAGATTTAAAGTACTTGCAGGTTTTCCAGAAAAGAAACCTTTGTAATGATGGGGCTCAGGATGGAGTGGTTGGTAAAGATATTAGTTCCATTACACAGAAGCCACCATTAGGCATCTCAGGAATGAGAAGAACACCACCCTTAGCAGGCTCAATGACTTGTGAAGAGAGTGTCAGGGTACCCAGCTTGAACAGGGCATTCTCAGAATCCTTATGTCCAGATTCATTTTGCTGTGTAACTAACATCATATGGGCTCACAGAGGCCATGGTCTAGGCAGGTCTGGCTACTGTCGTCATTCTTGGTATTGTCCATGTGATGCTGGTTATCAGCCTTACAGAATGAAGAATCGTGGAGTTGTGAAGGTTTGCATTGATACTTCAGAGGAAAGGCTGGTAACCAGGATGTGCATATCACATTCAGAGTGCAACCCAGTAGTCCCAGAAACAGTGATTTATTAAACTATGAGAGTGGATCCAGTGTTGTGGTGGAGAGCTCAGTAGGTTAGCAGTGGCAGCCGATGAACCCCTGCTCAGGGAAGTGAAAGTCCGTGAGCACAGCAGCTCAAGGGAGTGGTCCCACATCAGACCAGGCTGGAGGGGTAAGGATGCTCAAGCTTTAGGGGACCCATTTCACACCATCAGGTGCCCTAGTTTCATACCTGGAACACTACACTTCATGGAGCACTACACTGAACATGTGCCCTGGTGTGCTTTTTCAGTTTCCTCCTTACTACTGTGCTCTTCTTCCCTTTGGTGCTAGTTGTGTTTCCCCTGTGTAGTTGTATCTTGGAAACATGTTAACTTTCTTTTTGATTATTAATGAGGATTGCAGCCAGTTCAGCTACAAAATTTTAGATTCTGCTGCTTTGCTTCCACCCATGACAGTCAGTAACTGAAGAGGCAGAGAGGTGGGAGAGGAAAAGGCTTCATTGGCAACAATTCAGCATTTCAGACATGAATGGCTAGCTCCTGGTTTCATCTGGCTTAGTGCTGCTGAGTGAAAGTGTATACAGTCTGTTATGTGGAATTGTTCTCTCAGTCTTGGGCAGGTGGACACAAGCACAGTTTACTAGTATTGACAGACTGTCCTTTAGAGGGGTCTGGGTTCATGGCTCAGTGGTAGAGAGCTTGCCTGGCATGTGTGAGGCAGAGGGGTCAATTCTTAGAACCCTATTTTAATCAGTAAAGATTCATAGACAACTATATATATATAATGTCATTTAGGAGTTGGGGATGTGGCTCAAGTGGTAGCACACTCACCTGGCATGTGTGCAGCACTGGGATCGATCCTCAGCACTACATACAAATAAGATGTTGTGTCTGTCAAAAACTAATAAATAAATATTAGAAAATTCTCTCTCTCTCTCTCTCTCTCTCTCTCTCTCTCTCTCTCTCTTACTCTCTCTTAAAAATTGTCATTTAGAGAAGCTAGGATTGTGTGGGTGATATCTGGGTCCAGTGGACCCTAACCCATCCCAGACCTGTGAATCTAAGATAATGTGATTGTTTATATGCTTGCAATTCTGAAGGTGTGTGTGTCTGGTTTCCCTCCTAGTCAGTGTCTTTGGTACACTTCTGCCAATACCTATTACTTTGGACATTTCCTGTGACATAGTAAGGTGGAGTGCCCAGTGCAAGGGCCCTCTTAACTGACTTTAGTGCTTTTAACTGACTCTATAGTTAGTCATTAAGATAGGGTTGAGGGTGTGGGGAGAAAAGAAAGTTATACTTATGAATTAAAAAGAAGAGAATGGCAGAGAAAAACCTTTCAATTCAGGATTCAGCATCATTGTGTTACCTTGATTTTCATAAGAGACTTTGGACAAGAACTATTGAGAATGCACTGTTAATATTTGTGGACTCTTGGAGTCCAAATGCTTATTTATTTATTTGTTTATCTTTTTTTAATTATTTATTGCTGTGAGACACACATGAGCTTTTGGGGACAAGGGATAGATGTTCTGGCATTAACATTTGGTATTCCTCAAAGGCTCACCTGTTAAACATATGGTTCCCAATTGAAGGCATTATTGGGAAGCTTGTGGAAAGTGGGGCCCAGTTGATGAAAATTAGTTCATTGGGGATGTGCCCCTGATGAGGACCATAATGCACTTCTGTCTTTGTCTCTCTCTGCTTCCTAGCAGCCATGAGGTGATCAGTTTTTCTCTGCCATACACTCTCATCCAGATGTTCTGCTTTGCTACAGGTCCAGAGATAAGTGGGCCAAGTGACCATGAACTGTAATCTCTGAAATCATGAGCCAAAATAAATCTTGCTTCCTTTGAATTTAGTGATCTGAGGTATATTCTCACAGGTTTGGAAAGTGATTAGGACAGCTGCCATCCAAAACACAAGAGACCCCAGACCTTCCTCTAACCAAATTCACTTCTTCTGTCTGAATGTAACACAGAAAAGCTGACAATTTACTCACTAATTTTTTGAGCAACAAATATGCCAGTAATATCTTCAGGTTAGAATTTGGGCATGTAAGAATGCCAAAGGCCTCTTGTGTGAAAACACTGCAGACTCCATTCAGAAATTGGAGCTGATGTGGCTTAGGGGGGAGCCCAGGTGAACAAGCCAAGCCCTGGCATGGGAATACACATTGCACAATGATCTGGCTTTCCAGCTAGAAGATATCTATCTGGGATGATGGTGGATACTCAAAAGAATCTATTTGGGGTGATTCTCTCCTTTAGAAACCCCTTAAGTGTCCCAGAGTACCTTCATCTCCAGAAGCATTATCTGAGAGGACTCTCTTATTATTTGAAGAGTTTTTCTCTATATTGAGCAGTTATTGAGTGGCTGGCAAGTACCTTTCAGTTTTATAGGAGGGAATGTGCTCTCTCCTTTGCACTTTTATATTTTCTTACATTTTCAACAACAAATTATGTGGCTGAAATTTTAATCTTCACCCCTATATCTCTGTGTGCAGGGCCCACAAGATAATATCCTTGAACTGGTTGTGTCAGTGTTCAGATTATGTATGTGATGTTCTGTATATGTATGTGTGTGTGTGTGTGTGTGTGTGTGTGTGTGAGAGAGAGAGAGAGAGAGAGAGAGAGAGAGAGAGAGAGAGAGAGAGAGAGAGAACACAATAACTTTTTCCTCTAGCATCAGGGATTTGTGCTCTTATTTGTTTTATGTGTATAGGTATAGAAAGGATATGCAACAAGACACCATAAATTATCCTGTGTGGGACTGTTTCATTGTCGTGTGTAAATATTTTCTGAGTGATTTCTTTGGTCAGTGTTGGCTGAGTACCTATCTGGCAGGACATGTGTTTAGAATTCCAGTGGTGCTTCTGTAGGTGTTGTTGGCATTGTGGACAATTGTGAACATGACTATTGTGAATGCATTTGCGAAGAGTTAGGATGTTGTCTTCCATTATGTGTTGGATCTCTGGATTCTCAGATTTTAAAATGTATATGTATGTTCATGGTGTCTAGGTGAGAATATAGGGACATGATCTTTGGTGTACAGAGATTTGGAGAGAATGGAATCATGTTGGGGTGTTTCAAGTTATGTATATGTGGCACATGGATCTATACAGATTCTGTTGATAATGTCTCAAGTGGACTGCTGTGTATTTTTTGTTTAGGGCTTTGAGGTGATACTTTTATTCTTGGGAATGGAGGGGTATCCTTTGTGAGTAGGAGGAGTTAGCAGTGTCTGTATGTCTGAGATTTTTTGTTGAACTTCATATTCTGAGGCATTTTTTTGTACATACATGTTTGCAACATACAGGTGATTGTATGTTTTCATTTGAAAATACAAATTATTGTCATATGTTAATAAGTAACTTGTTTTGTCTATTTAGTTACTGAAGGAGAGTTTGTGATTGCATTTTGGGTTATACTAATTGGTGTGTGTTTTTCTGGGGTCTGATGATATGTGTATCTGAAGCACACCAGATGCTCCCAACAAAAAGACCCTTGTCATAATTAAGCTTCTTCTATTGTCAGATCAGCAGCGTGTATGCAGAGGTTACTGTGGTTCTGTGGTTGTAGCTTCCTCTTTCTTGTAAATGCCAGGTTTTTTTATATTTTGGTAAAATCTTGTGAAACTTGTGTCTGGCCTAGAGAATGGAATGAAAAGCACTTGTCAAGTGAATCTTCAAGACCCATTCCCCCCATGAGTTATAAAATTCAAAATATTTTGAAATTATCTGTCCAGATAATGTTTCAGGCATACGCCACACTCTGGACTGGTTGGCTACAGCCAATAAATCTGCTTTCTGAAAATTCCTCTGGTATCCAGCCTCTTCAGTCCTACTTCATATCTATTTTAAGTGTTCCTTGGAGGTGACTGGAATATGTATGAGACTTTGTAATAAAGATTATTGATTGGAATTGTTTGAATTTTGCTGAGTATTTGTTTTAATTTGGGCATGAGAAACTCTGGGTTTACATTCAGGCATCTGGAAGATAGAAAGTTTACGCAATTGAGTATTTTCAGAGTTCCACAGTGTTGTGTTCTGTTGATTGAGTATATTAAGAAGTATGAGCATTTCTGTATATTAATAGTGAGTTCTGTACCCATTAATAGTGAGAGAGTGGCTGCATGTACTATGGGTCTGAGGGAGTACTGGATATTTTAGATTCAGACAGACACATGTGTTCTCAGACTTGTGTAATCTAGGACTGTGAATGTATTTAGGAAATGTGATGGCTGAGTATTCATTCTCAAACTGTAGATGAGTGTAGATTAGTATATTCATTTGGGAATAAAAGTAAGGAGGCTTGAGTACTTATAGTGTATAAGGGTTATTTATGATGTGGTGGGACTTATGAATAATTATTAAAAAAGTGTGTTTGAATGGAGTATTTTGGTGAATACTTTTTGATATTCACAAAATATTGAATTTTTTATTTCATTTTATTTTTTGGTTTGGGAAGGGTGTGAGATTAGAGAGTGCAGGGGTAAAATATGTGTATTAAGGCCACGCATAAGTTATGTGTGTATTTGGGAAATGACAGTGAGTAGAGATTGTAGTTGACATCATTGTGAATACATTTGGAGAGGGTTGGGAAACTTTATGTGTATTTGGGAATTGGTATTTGCACATCAAGTGATTCTGGGAATATGGAGTCATGTATATGCGTGTATGTGTGTGTGTGTTAGTGGTTGTACCTGTGTCCTTTAGTTGTTAAGGATGTTGTATTTTGTAATCAGGTTATATCTGGTTGCACTCAATCTTGGGGGATCAAATCTGTGAGACTTTCTAGAGTACTTAGGATTTTGTTTATGTGACTTCTGGAAACAAGTAGGGGTTATTTATGTGTAGGGGGTTGTATGTTGTATTTCTGTGTGTGTGCATACTCTGTCTTTGGTAATATGTGCATGTCTTCAGGAAGTTTAGAATATATAGGAATATATAAGCCTGCATTTGGAAAAGCATACATTACAGTTGCATGTCTGTCAGTACCTGGGTGCTAACAGGCATATGTACTTGGGGGTATGCATAGAGTATATTTTCTTAGAAAGGAAGTGGTGGTGTATGTATAAGGCAGGGATGAGGGTGATTTATGCATATGTGTTTATGGTGGGATGGCAGTGAGTTGTGGGTCATGCACCTGTTTCCAAATCTGAGGGGTTTTAATGATATCTGTGGTGGAAGGGGTTGTAATGAGTATTCATCATCACGTGTACATGCCTCAGAATGGGGTGTTCACAGGTGTCTGTGGCTGGGTGGCATGTGTGTTTATGTGTGGCTGTAAGGGGTGGCATGAACACATTGGTGATGTCAAGGCTTTTCCATGTGCACTGACCCTTGTTCCTGTTGATCTGGAGCTGCAAAAGTGGTTTCTGATTTCTCATTCTTATCTGACATCTGTCTACATCAGTTGTGGTGGTGGGTGGATGTGCCTCTTGGATCCTGGTCTGGTGGATGGAGCTGATCAGGGATGGCCCCTCAGGAGTGGTGGGGGAGCTTTTCCTCCAAGATGTGAGGTATGGCCATTGTGGTTCAAAGGGACAGAGTCTGGAAGGAAACTGCCAAAAGTTTCACAGATCCAAGGACAATTGTTGAGAGACTTGTTTGTTTGTCCACTTTTTGCCTCCTCCCCTGCATTTTCACCTCTGCCAAGACAAAGACAGAGACCCTAAGCACAAGTCTCCCCAGGACCCTCCCAGCCTGTTGCTGTCCTTGGCCCATATGTGCACACGACTGGTCTCATGGTGTGAATGCTCTGGCAACATCACAAGCTCTATAATTATTACACCACTGCACCTCTGTCAGATTAGGAGAGGAGTTAAGAACTGATTGTACAATGATATTTGCTTTAAATTTTCCTGAGGAGCTACCCTCTTTGTATTCTTTATTTCTTGATATGACCAAGTGAGTGATCCATCCTTTCAACCTGAATGATCCTTTCACATTTCTACTCATGGAGAACTTACTTCTGATAAGTTTCTATTAGTGGAGAATTTACTTGGTTTTTATTTGTGTGGAAATAAGAAGGAGGAGTTTAATTTTATATACATTTTCAAATACATACAGCAAAGTTTCGCCATGTAAACTATTTGGGAAGGCACGTCAGTGGTGTTTATTACATATATTTTTCCATTCTTCTGAAACCAGCATGCACCCACAGAACTTTTCTCATCATGCAAAATTGAACTTCATTTGTTAGACAGTGATCATCAATTTCCCTCATGCCCTAAGAAGCCACCTTTCTCCTTTTTGTATTATTTTAATTACTCTGTGTACTGTACTTCATATAAGTAGGATGATACAGTAGGTGTTCTCAAGGTCCATCCCTGCTCTACTATCGGTCAAGATTTTCTTTGTTTTTTAGACCAAATAATATTCCATCATGTGCTACATGTAAAAACATTCTTTCTTTGGATAGGAAAAGGGCAAAATTGTACAATGAAATTGACCAAACTATCATATATATATATATATATATATATATATATATATATATATATATATATATATATATAGAGAGAGAGAGAGAGAGAGAGAGAGAGAGAGAGACCATAGTGAGTTTTATCTTTATGTATATCTGTAAAGCACGAGTTAAGAAAACTATAAATACATGGATGGAAGACCAGTACAGAAGAAGAAAGGAAACAGGGTCAGGGAGGAGGGGGGGAAAGGCAAGTTCTGGGGACTGACTTAGAAAAAACTATTTTCTGTGCTTATTTATAACTATAATGCACAACTAAAAAATAAAAATATTCTTCCTCAATGGATCCTTGAGTATAATAAATAATCCTGTAGTAATTATAAGCATATAAATATCTCTTCAAAAAAAGTAGAATTGAAGGGTCATTTGAATGATCCTTTTGATAATTTGGGGAACCACCAATCAGTTTCCCATGGAGCCTGCACTATTTTGCATTCTAACCCACTAGGTTCCAGCTCCATTATATTCTCAACAGCACTGGTGTTTTCTGTTTTAGTTTTGGTGGTGGGTGGATATGCCTCTTGTATCCTGGGCTGGTGGATGGGAGCCAATCAGGGATTTTTCTGTTTTCTGTTTCTTTCAGTTTCATCATATTTGTGAAGCTGGATCTCATTTTGATTTTGATTTTGATTTGTCCACTGATTATTGATATTGAACATCTTTCTATGTGCTTCTCAGCCATTTGAATGTCTTCTTCGAAGAAACATCTGTGGAAGTCCTTTGCCCATTTTAATATTGGGTTGTTGTTTTCTTATTGTTGAAGTATAAGGGCTCTTTATATCATAGATCTTAACTTCTAATCAGAAATATAATTTTCAAATTTTTTCTTACATTAAGTGAGTCATCTTTTCACTAATAACTGTGTCCCTTGATGAATAACAATTTCTAGATTGATGTAGTTTAGTTTATTTCTTCCTTTGGGTGCCTGTGCTTTTGATGTTCTGTTCAAGAAGTGACTGTCAAAATCCCTTGTCACAGGCTTTTTCTCTTGTGTTTTAGAGTTTTAGGTCTTACATATATGTCCTCTATTCATGTTGAGTTACTTTTTGTCCATGGTGTCAGATAAAAGCCCAACTTCCTTGTTTGATGTGTTGTTGTCTATTAAGTTTTCTCAACAGTATTTGTTGAAAGACTGTCCATTTCCATGGAATGTTGTTGACATAAATCACTTGAGAACTTATGTGTTTTTTTTTCATTTCTGGATTCCTTACCCTGTTTTATTAATCAACATTTCTATCTTTTGTTTTTATATGACTGGTAGCTTTATAGCAGGGAGTTTTGAAATTATGACAGGTTAGACCACCAATTTTGTTCTTGTTCAAAATGTTTCTGAAGTTGGTTGCTTTCACATTCCCTATCATTTTAGGGTAGAATTTTTAATTTTTGCAATGAATAATCTCTGTATCATGTTCAACAAGACTGGTATCTTAATTAGAATAAGGTGTATTCCATGTTTTTATGAGTAAATGAAAATATTCTCTACTTTCATGTAAAACTAATATGAGTAAATAAAAATATAAAATTAAAATGGTATTCATGAAAAAAAAAGAAGTTAGGAATTTTTTAGAGATTGAACAGAAACTGTAGATTTCTTTGGGTAGTGTTTATATGTTAACAAGTTTAAGTGTTCCTGCCCATGATCATTTGATATCTTTCACTTTTTGGTGTTATTCTAAGTTTCATTGCTTGTTTTAAAGTCTTCACGTTTGATCTACTTGATTGGGTAGTATTACATTGGGTCTAGTATTACATTTTATTTTACTTGTCAGATGAAATTGTTTTCTTGATTTTCTTTCCATATTTTATATTATTAGTGTATAGAAACACAGTTTATTTTTTTTATTTTTTAAAAGAAGCTTCATTAGTTTTATTTTTTTATTAGTTGTTCAAAACATTACAAAGTTCTTGACATATCATATTTCATACATTTGATTCAAGCGGATTATGAACTCCCATTTTTACTCTATATACATAATGCAGATTCACATCGGTTACACATCCACTTTTGTACCTACTTCCATACTAGTGTATGTTGTATTCTGCTGCCTTTCCTAACCTCTACTATCCCCCTCCCCTCCCCTTCCCTCCCCTCCCATCTCCCTCCCTTCCCATCTTCTCTCCCTACCCCATCTACTGTAATTGATTTCTCTCTCTTGTTTTTTCCCCCTTTCCCCTCACTTCCTCTTATATGTAATTTTGTGTAACAATGAGGGTCTCCTTCCTTTACCATGCAATTTCCCTTCTCTCTCTCTTTCCTTCCCCCCTCTCATCCCTGTTAAGTGGTGATCTTCTCATGCTCTTCCTCTCTATTCTGTTCTTAGTTTCTCTCCTTATATCAAAGAAGACATTTGGCATTTATTTTTTAGGGATTTTCTAGCTTCACTTAGCATAATTTGCTCTAGTGCCATCCATTTTGGTGCAAATTCCATGATTTTGTCATTTTTTATTGCAGAGTAATACTCCATTGTGTATAAATGCCACATTTTTTTATCCTTTCATCTATTGAAGGGCATCTAGGTGGGTTCCACAGTCTAGCTAATGTGAAATGTGCTGCTATGAACATTGTTGTAGCTGTGTCACTATAGCACGCTCTTTTAAGGTCTTTAGGGAATAGTCCAAGAAGGGGAATAGCTTGGTCAAATGGTGATTCCATTCCCACCTTTCCCAGGAATCTCCATACTGCTTTTCAAATTGGCCACACCAATTTTCAGTCCAACCAGCAATGTACAAGTGTACCCTTTACCCCAAATCCTCGCCAGCACTTGTTGTTTTTGACTTCATAATGGGTGCCAAATATACTGGAGTGAGATGGTATCTTAGGGTGGTTTTGATTTGCATTTCTCTGACTGCTAGAGATGGTGAGCATTTTTTCATGTACTTGTTGATTAATTCTATGTCCTCCTCTGAGAAGTGTCTGTTCAGGTCCTTGGCCCATTTGTTGATTGGATTATTTGTTATCTTACTGTTTAAATTTTTGAGTTCTTTGTATACTCTGGATATTAGGGCTCTATCTGAAGTGTGAGGAGTAAAAATTTGTTACCATGATGTAGGCTCCCTATTTACCTCTCTTATTGTTTCTCTTGCTGAGAAAAAACTTTTTAGTTTAAGTAAGTCCCATATGTTGATTCTTGTTATTAACTCTTGTGCTATGGGTGTCCTATTGAGGAATTTGGAGCCCGACCCCACAGCATGTAGATCGTAGCAAACTTTTTCTTCTATCAGATGCAGAGTCTCTGATTTGATATCAAGCTCCTTGATCCATTTTGAGTTAACTTTTGTGCATGGGGAGAAAAAGGGATTCAGTTTCATTTTGTTACATATGGATTTCCAGTTTTCCCAGCACCATTTGTTGAAGATGCTATCCTTCCTCCATTGCATGCTTTTAGCCCTTTATCAAATATAAGATAGTTGTAACTTTGTGGATTAATCTCTGTGTCCTCTATTCTGTACCATTGGTCCACCCACCTGTTTTGGTACCAGTACCATGCTGTTTTTGTTACTATTGCTCTGTAGTATAATTTGAAATCTAGTATCACTAAACCATCTCATTCACACTTCCTGCTTAGAGTTGCTTTTGCTATTCTGGGTCTTTTATTTTTCCATATGAATTTCATGATTGCTTTATCTATTTCTACAAGAAATGTCATTGGGATTTTGATTGGCATTGCATTAAACCTATAGAGAACTTTTGGTAATATCGCCATTTTGATGATGTTAGTTCTGCCTATCCATGTACAGGGTATATTTTTCCATCTTCTTCTATTTCTTTCTTTAGGGTTCTGAAGTTTTCATTGTATAAATCTTTCACCTCTTTTGTTAGGTTGATTCCCAAGTATTTTATTTTATTTTTGAGGATATTGTGAATGGAATGTTTTTTCTCATTTCCATTTCAGAAGTTTTGTCACTGATATACAGGAATTCCTTTGATTTATGCATGTTGATTTTATATCCTGCCACTTTGAAAGACAATGGATGACAACCAAGAATATTGTACCTAGCAAAATTAAGCTTCAGGTATGACAACGAAATAAAAATCTTTCATGATAAACAAAAGTTAAAAGAATTTGCACCTGAAAACCAGCATTGCAAAGCATCTTGAACAAAACACTACATGAGGAAGAAATGAAAAACAATAACCAAAACCAACAGTGCAAAGTACCTCAGTAAGCCACAGAGCAGGGGGAAAGTTAATCATGGAGAAAGAAACCAAATTAAAAAAAAAAAAGATAAATAATCAAACTTGGCTGGAAATACAAATCATATATCTATAGTAACTCTAAACGTAAATGGCTTAAACTCACCAATGAAGCGACATAGGCTGGTAACATGGATTAAAAAAAAAAATCCAACAATATGCTGCCTCCAGGAGACACATTTGATTGGAAGAGACATACACAGGCTGAAGGTGAAAGGTTGGGAAAAAACATACCATGCACACGGTCCTCGTAAGCAAGCAGGGGTGGCCATCCTCATATCGAATAAAATCAACTTCAAGATTAAGTTAATCAAAAGGAATAAGGAAGGACATTATATGCTGTTAAAAGGAACCATTCACCAACAATTGTAAAATTTTGGTCTCTAGCAATTGAGAGATGTTGTGAGATGTTGTTTTCTGGCCTATATATAAAAAGGCCTATGTATAAAATTCTTCTGCCAACTCTTCCTCACATCTCACAGAAAACAAAGGTGCATGATCAATATTTTACATAGTGAACACATGCTCAGAAGAAAATGTTTATGACAATGAATGTATACACTTAATCAAGGTTTTTATTACTTAAATAAATGATAATAATATTAATCATCATCATCATCATCATAGTAACAGTAACCTGTTGGAAGCATCAACAACAGAGTAGCTATAGCCATGTTTGGCCTTTCCAATGATCCACCATTATAGGTTTCATCATCAAAAAATCTACACACCTGAAGTCTTCTGCAATGATTTATTAGCAAGGAGGTAAGAGCTCTGCATCCACAGACCTCAAAAATATGCTGTATTGTGATATGACTAGAACATAATCCCTCTGTCTAGGATTACTAAAAGCCATCTACAGATGGTATCTAAACAAGCTCATCATTCTTAACACTTATCATTGATTAACTGCTGTGTGGCTGCATCTAAAGATATCATACGTATTGAAGTCATACTGATATTATCATATGGCAGAAACCCATTCCTGTGCTGCTGATAACAAACCAACTGCTATGTGATTTTGCAACACAACTTTTTGTATTTGATATTTTTTTTTTATTAACTAGAGTTAGAGCCTGCTTTGTATGATTTAAGTTTTGGCTGTGTACTCTGTATCTTATTCATCAAGGTTACATAAAAATAAAGAAAATACCTCATCCTCATGAGTTTAAAATTTTATTTATCATATAGTCTTCTTTTTAGCTATAACCACACCATAAATTTCCATAGGCTGTATGGTTTGAACCTAGTATCCTAATAATGCCAGAAGAAAAACCAGAAGTTCAAACATATTGAGTAACATTTTCAAATTAAATCAAAGTTTAGGCAGTAAAAAATTGTCTGGATAAAATGGAGATCAACAGACTGTTGACAATATAGATAATGTTACCTTCAGTATACATTGAAATATGGGTTTCAATATTTAAACCTTAGAAAGTCAGCCAGATTTAATAAAGGGGTGATTATAACAGCTGCTTCTCTGCTTATCATTTCAATTTTGCCTATTCATAAATCCGGAAACAAGAGCTAATATTGTAATGCATGTCTGTAATTTCAGTGACTCATGAGGCTGAGGAAGAAGGATTTTAAGTTCAAGCATAGACTCAGCAACTCAGTGGGTCCTTAAGCATCTTAGTGAGAACTTGGCTTGTCTTTAAAAACAAATGGGATGGAGATGTGATTTGTGATAAAGTGTTCTGAGTCCAGTCCCTGGTACAAAAAAATATTCTGCATTTTTATTGCACTATCTAACTTCTAAGACAATAATGAAAGATTGATAATTCATGTAGTATAGAGGATGTGAGTTGTGGCTTTGGGGTCACATAGAATTGGTCATGAATTCCAGTAAAGTTGCTTAATATTCAGGAGACCTTTCAAATATTCTTTGACACTGAACAGCTATGTAAACCTCATTCATTACAAAAAGCAGAACGATACTGAGTGTCAACATATTAGCAATTCTTTAGCCCTATCTGTACACATAAAGGTGACAATGTGTTTTTACGCCTCTTGTAGCCAAACTGCAGAGTATATATCCCAAATTTTGGATCTGAGCTCTTATTTTTTGTGTGTGACTTATGTAAATCTGTGACTATGAAAGTGTATTAGTCAGGAAACATTTTGAATACTTTGTTTTTACTTTCATAACACTGTCACCTCCATGAGTATGAACCCACCTTAATTTATTTGATTCTGAGAAGAAGGGTGCTTTTTTGGCAACCATATCTCCCTCTGAAGTTCAGTAACCTTACCAACTATCACCTAATGCAGTAAAAAGATCCCATATGAACCCAGGCTTTATTGATGATAAGTCCACAGTTGAGACAATAATTTTTATTGGTTTCTTCTTATTCAGTGATAGATATCTAATTCACTAAACATAGGCTGAATGAGGAACAGAAGTTATGTGAAAAACATATTGTGCCTTCTAGCTACTGGTTAAATTTTTATTAATTTAAATTTAAACTTTAATCTCTTGACAGGCTTTATTGAATTAAATGGAAATATGTGTAGACTTCCATGCCTTTAATGTTTGATGATATTCTCAGAGTACCCCAGACTAAAGAGGAAAATTGAAATCACAACCCTGCATTACGCTAAAGACAAAACTGCAAAATAATTTTTTTTAAATGTTTAGACTCTAGTTCCTGGGTTACTGATGACCTGATGACCTAGAGTCTTCTCTCCAGTGATACCAATCTCTTTTGGTTAAAGTATGATATCTAAAATGAAAATGGATCTGTGCCCAGAATCCTGTGAGAAACAGTTTCCACTTTTGTACACTTCTGAGTTGTAGATTACTGCTGTCTCAAAGTGCAGAGTCTCCCCTGTTCTTTGGCCCTGAGAGAATTTTGTTTGGTCTGTTATTCCATAACCTATGACACAGAACTGAGTTGTCCATTTTTTATTTTTCACCTTGCTGAGGTCAGGGTATTTATAGATCTCAAACATGGAATATAGCTATGGTGAACATAGATATCCCTGAGAGGTCAAGAGTGAATTTTAGGATGAAGCTTGAAAAATACATTTATTTATTAGTCAATTTATATTTTCAAAATAATAATATTTTGGATATAGTGGTTTAAGTTATTAAATTGATTTAAGCTGTCCTTCTTAATTTTTATTATGAATAATTAGAAATTTTTAAATAATACTAATGCATTATATTGTTTTTCCCTCTGGGGAAATATTAATGCCTTAGGACATTGCTTAGAAGTTTAAAATAAAATTTGCTTTCTCATAAGACCAGACAGCACAAAAGTTAAATGAAATTTTAAAGTAATTTTGATAAAATTTTTATTCATAAAAGTATATATTTTGGGTGTGTGGGAGATCTTGACTCTTGGTTTTATTTTCCCCATTGGGTTTCTACCCACTGAAATTAAGTTTTCATCACATGAGAAGAACATCACATAAACTTTTACTTTTCCCCCTCTCACTGAGGTGGGGCTGTAGAGTTTAACAGCGGTGATGATAATACAAATGATGAGAAGTGATGAAATGTCATTCCAAGTCCTCATCAGCCTCCCCAGCTAAAGTGCATTTTTTATTGAGCTGGCTCTACTCTTTATACTAAATTTTGCAGCTTTTTTACCCTTTTTTCAATCCTTGTTAGTTACCACGAGATTTTTTCATGACATCATTTACTCTAGGGCCAGAAACATCTGGTCTGGTGGTCTGCACCTTGGTTTTCTCACCCTTCCCTCTTATTAGGTGAGGACAATCTTACAGAGGCCTCACTCTGTTTATCAAGGTGAGGGGAAGTGATTTGTTTATGTCTGAGGGCAACACTGCAGGGCTTCTTTAGGCATGCCTGGTGAGATTGCATGTTTCAAACTGGAGTTTTTAAAATGGAATTTTTTTAGGCCAGGCCTAAGACCATCCTCACAATAGTGTAGTTAATTTGTCCAAAATTAAGGTGTTTTTTGTTGTTGTTGTTGTTTGTTTCCTTAATATATTTGTCCTCAATTGAATTTTTTTCTTTTCTCTCTTTTTTTTCTGTACCAGGTATTTAACTCAGGGGCACTGAGATACATCCCCAGTCCTTTTTTTATATTTATTTAGAGAGAGGGTCTCACTTGTTGAGAGCCACAGCCAAAGGGGCCCCAGCAAACTTCCAGCTGCCAGCAAACTTCCAGCTGCCAGGTGATGATTGGCTCACAGCAGCCCCAACAACTTCTAGCTGATTGGCTCCTCTGCGGTGATGCTCATTGGGCTATTTCCCCGCCCTTTTAGACTAAGGAGCTGCTCATTGGGGGACTTTTTTTGGCTCCGCCCACATGACCCAGCCAATCAGCCTCAAGAGCAGGAGGAGTGGGGGAGGTTGAGAGGCTTGAGAAAAGCCAGTGGTGGCAGTTGGGCTCTCAGGATTTTTCCTGAGGAGCTGTGTGGTGCGGTGTGTGTTCTAAAAATAAAGATTGTTTCTTTTGACAAGTGGCTCCTGAATTGTGCCCAGCAAGACTGTGGCACTCACTTAGTTGCTTAGTGCCTTGCTTTTACTAATGGTAGCTGTGAACTCATGATACCCATGTATAATTCTTCTGTGCCACAGGGGTTATGGCCTGTGCCACCAAGTTTGTTTCAACTGAGTTTTTAAATATTAAAAAAACATTATTAAAGTGACATTTAGAAGCATTCCTAATATTCAAGCAAACTCTTTGTCCTGGTGTGGCAGGAAATAAAAGTGGAACTGGACTTTAATTTAATGACAAGAAAGTTCAATTGCAAGGGCTTAATTAGAACACAGATAATTAGAAGGTTACAGGCCATAGCACTGTTGTACTTGTTTAAAATAATTTTTTTCTTAGTTGTAGATGAACAAAATATTATTATTATTATTATTATTATTATTATTATTATTAATGTGGGTTTAGTATCAAACAGAATGCCTCATGCATACTAGCCATTCACTCTACTACTGAGCAACAACCCTTAATGTTTACCTGGTATTTTTTTAATATTTATTTATATTTTATTTATTTATATGTGGTGCTGAGAATTAAGCTCAGGGCCTCATATATGCTAGGCAAGAACTGTACCACTGAGCCACACCTTCAACTGTTTCCTGGTACTTTTTAAATACCTGTTTTACATAAATTTTAATTAGTAGCTTTAACCCATTTCCAATATCTGTTTGGATTAAATCAATAACCTAGAAATCAGTGAATAAAGTCTAGTTTTATCTCAAACTCTGATTTTACTTCCTCTTTCTTCCTCAGAGCAGATACCTTATAACAGTGTCTGAATTAAGATTCCCCCCTTGAAAAATTTACTGTATGTTGTCCACACTCCAAACTCCAAAATTTACCTATTCCTTAGTTTTGGAAAAGTCTTACAGAATTTGCACAGAGGTACCAAAATTTCTTGGAGTACTCAGAAGAATCCATATCTGTCTTGCCTTTTAGGGAGCAGTTTGAATTATAAGTATGCAGCCTTTAAGTCAAGTAGATGGATGATCTGCACCTTGAAGGAACCTTTTCATCAATACCTTGCATCTAAAAGGCACTTCATTTGATTCCTTTTATTAGGTACTGTGAATAAACCTACAATAAAAATGGAAGTGAAGTAATTTCTTTAACAAAAGTGTTCCAATTTCTTTAGATATTTATCCAGAATTTTAATTACTGGATTATAGGGTATTTTTTTAAACCAAGTATTGTTATTTATTTTTACGTATTTAGGCACTTTACCACTGTGTTCCATCCCTATTTTTTTTAATAAGACAGGATATCACTGAGTCACTTAAGCCATTGCCAAGTTTCTAAGGCTGGTCTTACATTTAAGTTCCTCTGTTTCATCCTCCGGAGCCACTGAGAGTACAGACATTCACAATAATACTCTGCTTCAAAAAAATATTATTAGTGGATTATATGACATTTTTATTTTATTTCTTTATTTTGAGCTCTTAGGAACCATGACAGGGGCTGGGAATGTGGCTCAAGTGGTAGTGCACTTGCCTGGCATTCGTGTGGCGCTGGGTTTTATCCTCAGCACCACATGCAAATAAATATGTTGTGTCTGCTGAAAACTAAAATGAATAAATAAATATTAAAATTCTCTCTTTCTCTCTCTCTCTTTAAAAAAAAGAACCATGATTTTTTTTTCAAAAGTATCTTTGTTAACTTTATATTGTAACCAAAATTTTTATCTCTGCATATACACGTATACTCTGGAGTCCCTACTATCTTTCAGATATTTGTTTAGTTTGGTGTGGCTTAGTGCTAGGAATTGAACTCCAGGGGTGCTTACCGTTGAGTTATGTCTCCAGTCCTTTTTTTTTTTGAGACATGTGATATATCACTAATATTTCAATAAGTTGCTTATATACTTTCTATGTTGTTAAGGCTGTCTTTCAAATCACAGTCCTCCTGACTTGCCTCTCCAGCCTCTAGTATATTTGCCACCACACCTAGCTCTTTCAGATTATTATAATAATCTTTTCAACAACACTGCCCAGGCTACAAAAAATCTCTTTGACTGATGCATTTTATCTCTGAGGAAAGTTTATATGAAGTAGCCAATGTAGGACTATTCAGTAAAGATTTGTTGGAATAAACAGGGATCATTGTTTTTTTAACCTCCTTTCTGAACTGCTGTGTGGCATCGTAGTTCATAAAAGTGCTGGGCAAAGAATGTAAATTCATTTTTTTGAAATCTACAGAGATTTACATAAGCTCAATCACCTTTTGTTCTAGAGTTTGGAACTTCAGGACATAGTAAGGTAAATAAAATATGTTAAAGTTGAGATATTCAGTACACACATCCACACACAAAAAAAAACTTTCTAGGAGCAATTGGTAGTTCTGGCATTATACTAGTGTATCAGGGACATAGTAACATAAACAAAATATGTTAAATGTGAAACATTCAAGACACACATACACACATCCACAAAAAAAAAAAAAAAAACTTTTTCTAGGAGGAATTGGTAGTTCTGGCCTTATTACTAGTGTATCAGGGTTGGAGCAGGATTCAGGAAGTGCTAAAATCTCACTCAAGCTAAGATTAGTTTACTGGATTCCTCCCTATTTCACCTATAATACAAGCTAGAGTGAACTTCATCTGTCAGCAACAGCAGTTGGGAAAATATGCTGGCAGATGTCTTTTGAGATAAATTGACAGCTTTGATATTTGGGTATTTTTGTGTCTTAGTCACAGCTGATGAATCACTTGTGAAGGCTTTTATGGTTCCTAGATATCACCATTTTTGTATCATTTCTTTCATATTTCCTTCTTTCTTTTTTTTTTGTGGTGCTAGAGGTTGAACCCAGGGCCTTGTGCATACAAGACAAGCACTCTAAAAACTGAGCTACATACTCAGACCCTCTCACATTTCTGTTCACTAGAGGTGATGATGATAATTGGGAATTTTGTCCCAAATGTGGTACATTTCTTCAGACCGGACTGATATCCAGTGTATCTAAATCTCTCTACTCATTCATGATTTTGCCAAAGAGATACTCACAGTAGTTTTTTCCTTAAATTTATCTATAGATGGAGGGAGAGTGTCTCATTTAATATTCTGCTTTATTTTCTACATCATTCCCTCTGAATATTTGCTTTTCATAGTGTTGCTAATTTTGGAACTATCTTGCACATTCTGCACACACACTCTTACAGTGAACTTTGTCTCTATGTCCCAATTCTAACTTTAGGTTTGTTGAATTCATTCATTCACATCTAATGTTATTTTTCATATGGTTGGTTTTACATATGCCTTTCTATTGCTCTAAACAATACTATTGATCTACATATGGTTTCAGATTTGATTATATTATAATATATTAGTCTGTATTATTGCAAAATAGTTTCATAATATACATTAAATGTGTCTCATAACAATAACTATATTATTTGTTTTTTTATTAAAGGTTTTGGGGTATTTTAATATATTTTATTTCTAAGATTTTTTTTGGTCCCTTCTTTTCTTTTCTTTTATTTGGTACTTGGAAGTAAACTCAGGGTAATTGAGTCATATCCCCAAAACTATTTTGTATGACATTTAGAGATGGTGTCTCACTGAGTTGCTTAGGGCCTCACTTTTGCTGATGCTGGCTTTGAGCTCACAATACACCTGTCTTAGCCTCCAAAGGTACTGGGATTACAATTGTGCACCAACAGGTCCATCTCTCTTCTTGTATTTAAAGAAAAACATGCTAAAATTTTGATAGAAAAATATTATATATTAAATTGAGTTAAAATAGTTGTCTTTGTAATGATTAGTTTTATTTACACACATGCTATTTTATGTGCATTGGTAATTTTTATTTAGTTTGTGATAAGTTCTATATATTTTCTTGGAAATCCATTATACATGTGATGTATTTAACAGATGTAATTTAAGTATAATACTTATGTGGTATTTTGTACTCTAATTAAACCAAAAATCTTTCTGGGCTCCAGAAACCATTTTTTCTCAAACTTTATTATTTTTATTTTTCTGAATCATCTCCTCTTTCCTGCTAGGCTGCAGATTTCTAATGTATTGACAAGTATAGCTCTAGTCTTATGCTATCACATACTTGTACACTGTCATTGTACACACATACTATAATTTCTACAGGTCTAAGCTACTTGGTGAGGAGTATTTTATATATATACAGTTTTCATGATGAAATAACAGCAATTTCTACTCCATCTTTAGTTCATGGTAATTTGTTCTGTGTCCTCATCAATACATTGTATTCTTTTTGTTGCTGTGTTTCTTACTGGAAATTTAAATCAGGGGCACACAGAGACTGGGTCACACATAGTTGCTTAGAGCCTTGCTATGTTTCTGAGGCTGGCTTTAAACTCAGGATTATCTTGTCTTAGCCTCACAATCCATTGGGATTAGAGGTGTATGCCATGAAACCTGGTTCTATTTTATTTTTATATTGAAATATATATTACTTCTGAAAATAATTTATTCTTGATACTAATAAAGCATAGAATACCATTTTCCCCCACAAATAACCCCCCATTTTTTTGGAAAAGATGTCAATTTTTTTTGGAAAAGATGTCAATATTTCTAGATATATAATTTATTAATGTCTAAATGGCAAGTTTATAATGATGATGATGATGATGATGATGATATGTATTAGTTACAAAACTTTATCTGTTCATATTATTATAAAGTATATACTCTTTTCTATAACTTTATAGCATACATCATTGTGTATCAAAATTACCTTTTGGGTGTTAGGAGGTGAGGGGAGGGTTCATGGGGGTAAAAATATGATGGAATATGCTGTATATTGTGATATAAAATATATGTATAAAGAAGTGAATTGATGTAAATATAATTTGTATAAAACCAGAGAAATAAAAAATTGTGCTCTATATGTGTAATAAGAATTGTAATGCATTCTGTTGTCATATATAATTAAAAAAATTAAAAATTTAAGATAAATGATGGCATTATTTTCTAACTGAAAATAAATACTACTCCTTTTAAAAATGGAAAAAAAAGGTGTGTTGGTCAGTTGTAAACTTTATAAAGTGCAAAATGTATCTTGAACATTTGGTAATTCATAAACCTAAATGTAGGTATTTATAGAGTTGCCAGTAAAATTAAAAAAATACTGTAGAGTTCATTTTTTGCAATTTATACTCATAATTATATGAGATGCATTTTGTACATATACATGTATACTACCATTATATATAATTAATAAATGATTACTACATCTCACATTAACTACATTTATTTCAAATTAATTTTTCTTTTGAAAGCACTGATATATGACACTCTTTGATATGTACACTTGGTATGTCTTCAAATTTCTCAATTTTATGTAAGATGTTCTTCGTTCTCCTTTTTATAAAATTTCTTTTTCCAAATTATTGAGATTAATAAATATTAAACAATTCAGTATAACAGTGCAGTCTGTAGATTTTCTTTTTTAACCTAAGACAAAATACATCCCAATTTTAATAGGATTATTGTTATGAAAATGACTTTTAAAAACCTGTATATATAACACCCTTACCTGACCTTACTCTGGACTATTAATATCTGGGTGGAGGGGATCTCAAAGTGATACATGGAAAAGGAAGAACAAGGATGGGTCAGGATGTGAGATTGGTGGATACTGAGTATGTAGTAGTGAGTATTCATGAAAAAGTATTGGTGAAATAGGTATGGGTAGAGAAAAAAGTGCTGTGAAGGAAAGAGGGAAAGAATGATCAGCTCAAGAGTTCAGATTTTAAAAGTCTAATGGTGGATCAATGGTAGTATGAGGCTAAAGGGTAGTTTCTTTGGAGGCAGAAATAAGGTAGAAGTGAAAGAAGAAGGTAACTCTGGCACAGTCCCCAAGAGAATAAGACAAATGAACACCTCTCTCTCTCTCTCTCTCTCTCTCTCTCTCTCTATATATATATATATATATATATATATATATATATATTGCAAACTTCAATAACATTAGATTAAAGTCAGCCAGCCTCAGCAACTTAGTGAGGCTCTAAGAAATTCAGCAAAACCCTTTTTCTTTTTTTTCTTTTCTTTTCCTTTTTTTTAAAATAAGCACTCTACTGACTAAGCTATATTCTCAGCCCTGATCCGTAATCTTTTTTTTTTTAATATTTTATTTACATTTTTAGTTTTCAGCAGACACAACATCTTTGTTTGTATGTGGTGCTGAGGATTGAACCCGAGCCGCACCCATTCCAGAAGAGCGCGCTACCGCTTGAGCCACATCCCCAGCCCCCAAACCCTTTTTCTTTATAGAATATTTTATTAAAGGCTGAGAGTGTTTCTTACTAAAAAACATATCTGATTTCAATTTGTCATATGAGAGAGAGAGAGAGAGAGAAAGAGAGAGAGAGAGAGAGAGAGAGAGAGAGAGAGAGAGAGAGAGATCTTGCAATAATAAAAAAAGTAATCAGTGACAATGTTAGTGTCAGGGATGTAAATAATTTAAAAGTAATAGTGAGCTAGTTGGAAAACTTATCTAGGTTATTAACTATTGCTTGGGAAGTTAGTCTATGCTCCAAAATATAAAAGTGCCAAAGTAATTCTTTATTAAAGTGTATATAAGAAAAAAGAGGAGTTTTGACAGAGCTTTTAGTTGACCCAGACTGGGTCAACGTTAGTGGGTGATTAGGGTTCTGCAAAGATTATAAGTCCTTGAATTATTTGAAATAATGTGATTTTATTTAGTCTTCATAAATGAAGATTGAGGTCTAATATGAATCAGGCTTGGCAAACGAAAAACATTTCAATGAAAAGTTAATGTATGAATAAACACATAAAACAATTTTTAACCAGAAGTCAACATTCAGAATATTTATGCAATTATGTAATCACCAGTAATGTAAAACAATGACAACTAAAGAAAAAGTGAATTAGGGCTGGGGATGTGGCTCAAGCAGTAGCACTTTTGCCTGGCATGCGTGCGGCCCAGGTTCGTTCCTCAGCACCACATACAAGCAGAGATGTTGTGTTCACCGAGAACTAAAAAAATAAAAATAAATATTAAAATTCTCTCTCTCTCTCTCTCTCTCTCTCTCTCCCTCTCTCTTTCTCTCTCTCTTTAAAAAAAGAAAAAAAGAGAAATTGAATTAATAAAAAATAAATAAATAATGTAATGAATGAATTAATAAATGAATAGATAACAAGTGCAAAGATGTAATGTGACTGGAATTGTCAAAGTCAGCTTGTAGCCATGAAAAAGTGTAAAGTTACATAGAAATGGTGTTTTACTACTTACTGAGACATACCCTATGAACTATAAATTCCACTCCTAGGTAGGAAGAGTTGAACACAAAACCCATTCACGTGGCTATCACACTTAGGAACTGTGCAAAAAATTACTTTTTCTTTCCCTCAAATTTTATTGCTGCTTCCAAGAACACTACCCTCTATATTCATGCTATCATTGTAGACTTGTAGCATGTAAACCCCTCTACTGTTCAAGTTTTTCTTTTTTTTTTCATTGCTTTTTTTTGCCCTACCCCCATATCATCCACCAATACTTATTTTGTATAGAAAATCTACATACTCAGCAATCACCAGTCTTATATCTTACTATATCCATTTCCCACCTTGTGCAAGACCACTTTAAGATTCCCTCCATGAAAACATCAATAGTCCAAAGTGATCAGAATGGGGCTAAAAATTGCAGAATATTAAAGGTCAGTTACACAACAAGAAAGCTATAAAAAGTGGGCTTCATTTAAAGGTGAAAATAAAAAGAAAATCTTTAGACTTCACTAGTTAAAATAAAGGATCAAAAATTTAAGAGTCTCAATAATTTGAATAATATTTGTGAGTCACTTTTTTGGGGGAAGGGATATAAGGACATTGCTAATGAGTTTAAAGTTCAAACTGTTTTTTTATGAGACAAAGAATAGAAAAATTAAAAAAATATATTAAAGTAATTGTGATATCATTTTCATATATATATATTCACAAATTGTTTTAACCTTATAAACAGTTATAAGTGTCAATACATTTGTCTATGGGCTAGGTCCTATTATTGGAAGAAAACTTGGCCTTAAAATAACCCCATACATCGGCATTTAAGGCAATTAACAGGCCTCAAATAATAATAATAATAATAATAATAATAATAATAATAATAATAATAATAATAATAATTGAGGTGGGGAGGATTTCAGGTTGTGAAGCATACCTGTAATATAAGTTACTTGAAAAAAATCACAGAAGAATTTTATACATTGTCGGAAGACATACATGTATATATTATTTATAAAAAGTGTTCATGAGTTCTGTAGTGAGGGTGCACAAGTCCAATACATAGTCTTTTTTTCTTGAAATTTTTTTGTTTTGATGGACTCAGTATCATTAGTAGTTTGTTTGTTGGCTTTTTTTCATATTTATATTTAGTTTTTGGCGGACACTACACCTTTGTTTGTATGTGGTGCTGGGATTGAACCTGGGCCACCCGCATGCCAGGCGAGTGTGCTACTGCTTGAGCTACATCCCCTCTGGGTGGCTTTTTAATGCGGTGCTGGGTGTTAAACCCAGTACCTCATGCATGCTAGGGAAGTTCTCTACCACTGATCTATAACCCTAGTCCCCAAAGTCCTTTACTTAATCTTTATTTTTTTGGGGGGGAGAGTGTGTGCGCATAGTACAGGGGATTGAATCCATGTCCTTATATCAGCAAAACAAGCACTCTACTGACTAAGCAATATTCTCAACCCTGATCTGTAGTCGGTTAACAATGACAATGGAGCAGCCTGTCATTCAGACTTTCTTTCTGTGCCCATTTGGCTCAGGTTGAAGGCAGTGCCTGAAGCCTTGACCAATCAGTCACTTAGGTGAGAACTGTCCAATACTCACGCATCCAGTGATGAGGGGGAGGGCTTCCACAATCTTCTGTTCCCTTGGTGTCTGGAACCCGCCATTTTAAAAATCTTTTTGTAGGCTTCTGTCCTGGATCCGGAGCCCAGGTGTCTGTGCTATGCAGAATCTGAAAACAAACCACAGGGAGAACGCTGAGAACCCTGAGAGCCAGGAAATGGTAAGTGTGCCTTGGTATATTGAGACTGTGTAGGAAGGTGGCTTAAAGCTGACAGGAGTGGCAATGGTGGAAATGGGCATTCATGTCTAAGGACTCCTCCTGGTTCTCTTCAGAGTCTTGTGGCCAGAGGGTCTCTCTGTGGTAGCTTAGCCTTCACCTCCCTCTGACTAGTCTAGTGAGGCTTAGATCAGCAGTTGAAAACCTGGACATTTTGTTCCATAATTGTATGGTGTTTTCAGCTTCTTTCTAAAGCCCTTTTTGGTCTTTCATGTGCCATGAGTCCAGCATGTATCCGAATTCCATAGTGAACACTGAGATAATTACTAGGAGAGAACTACAAACCCATTTATTGTATTCATGCATGAGAGAGGCTATTAATTTTAGGGCTTGTTACTCATGAGGGTTTGTTTTATTATTATTATTATTATTATTATTATTATTATTATTATTATTATTATTATTTGTATATTGTTTTCTTTTTGGTACCAGAAATTCAACCCAGAGATATTCATCCACAGATTCACATTCACACCCCTTTTTTAAATATTTTTATTTAGAGACAGGGTCACTTTGAATTTCTTAGGGCCTCACAAGTTTGATGATGATGGCTTTTAACTCATTCTCTTCATGAGTTCTGAGATTTTTAAAAGTAGCAGAAACAGTATCTCAAATCCAAAACAAAAATCTGAAATCCAGAACTTCAGTTTAGCTCTCCATAGGTCTTAGAATAAACCCCTAGTCTTCTATCTCTCTGTTCACATATCCAAAACTTGGGTTCTCTGTTCACAGAGAATAAGTATAAAATAGAATAGATAGTATAATGACCATGTAATGAGGATAATGAGCCTCACTCAAATATACCTGGTGGCTAACTGAAAGATGTTAATGAGCACCATTGAGTCCTATTTCAAATGTAAAAGACCTTGAATCCCACTTGTGGGAACACTTTCAACAAAGTCCTTTATCCCATGGGTGATTCCTGATTGAATTTGAAGAAAAAAGGATGGGTCATAGAAAGAATGAAAATGAACCCATATGGTAGTCAGGATGCCTTTTCCAAAGCCTATTCTAAATGCATTTTGCTCCTTGTTCCACCCACAACCATCAGTAAACTTCTAAGATGGCATACAAAAATGAGTTTTTTTTTTTTTTATTGTATCATTCCTTATACAACATGGTGGGCGTTCTATTTCTTCTTCCTTAAATAGATTTTTTTTTCTTCAAAATGTATGAGTCAAGCACCCAGATTCAATTTGCAAACTGAGAAATTTTGGTTCATCTCAAATCTCCACTTTCAACATTATTAATCATTTTCCCATGTTTTATTTCAAATGTATGCATCATTTATAATGTTTTTTCTTCAAGGACGGGAGGGCATTTTTAAAAGATTTTATTTCATCATTCTGAGATTTTCACATGAGAAGAAAGCAGAATAAAATTAGGTGACATTAAAAAGAATTTATCTCTCCTAAATGAGGTTTATGTGTCCCAAATAAGGATTTTTAAAAACTGTAATGGGTCATCAATTGAGGGTTTATTTATTTATTTATTTATTTGTTTATTTATTTATGGTTAGACAATCTGGGGTTGTGGCTCAGGATAGAGCACTCACCTAGCACATGCAAGGTCCTGGGTTCAATCCTCTTCACCACATAAAAATAAGTAAATTTTAAAAATAAATAAATAACCCACAGAAACATTCCAAATATTTCAGGAAACTCTTTTTTATGGGCCACATCCCCAGCCCCAACCAACTTCAATCTTAAGGGCTAAATTACACGCAAATTAGATCAAAGTCCATGTCAATATCTTGGTATATACATATATATATATAAGTTGTTGATAGACCTTATATTCCAGTGCCTCACATGTGCCAGAAAAGTGACCTCCACTGAGCCCCAGCCCCAGACCCCTGGTGTGGCAGGAAAAAATAAAAGTGGGACTAACTTGAATTTAAATTACATGCAATTTCAATCTCTCTTTCTCTCTCTCTCTCCCTCTCTCTACTGGGGATTGACCCCAGGGCCTCATGCTTAGAAGGCAAGCACTCTACAAGCTCTACTCAGCCCCATTTTTTGGGGGGGAGACCACGGATTGAAGTCAGGGACACTGTACCACTGTACCACATTCCTACCCCTATTTTGTATTTTACTTAGAGACAGGGTTTCACTGAGTTTCTTAGTGCCTCACCATTGATGAGACTGGTTTTGAATTCATGATCCTTATGTCTCAGTCTGGTAAACAGCTGATATTACAGGCATGCACCACCATGCCTGACCAACTTCAATCTTTTTTTTTTTTTTTTTAAGAGAGAGTGTGTGTGTGTGAGAGAGAGAGAGAGAGAATTTTCTTTTAATATTTATTTTTCAGTTTTGGGCGGACACAACATCTTTGTTTGTATGTGGTGCTGATGATTGTACCCAGGCTGCATGAATTCCAGGTGAGCCCGCATGCCAGGAGAGCCCACCACTGCTTGAGCCACATCCCCAGCCCCAACCAACTTCAATCTTAAGGGCTAAAGTACACGCAAATTAGATCAAAGTCCATGTCAATATCTTGGTATATATATATATATATATATATATATATATATATATATATATGTTGTTGATAGACCTTATATTCCAGTGCCTCACATGTGCCAGAAAAGTGAGCTCCACTGAGCCCCAGCCCAGACCCCTGGTACATTTTTTATGAGGGATATTGGAGATTGAACTCACAAACACTTGACTACTAACACAAATCCCCAGGAATTTTTTTTTTTTTAAAGAGAGAGTGAGAGAGGGAGAGAGAGAGAATTTTAATATTTATTTTTTAGTATTCGGCGGACACAACATCTCTGTTTGTATGTGGTGCTGAGGATCGAACCCGGGCCGCACGCATGGCAGGCGAGCGCGCTACCGCTTGAGCCACATCCCCAGCCCCCTTTTTTTTTTTTTTTTTTTTTTTTACTTCATTTAGAGACAGGATCTCACTGTGTTTCTTAGCACCTGGCTTCTGCTAAGGCTGGCTTTGAAATTTTGATAATTCTTCCTCAGCCTCTTCAGCAACTGGGATTACAAGCTTGCACTAACACACCCAGCCCCTGATACATTTTTAATACCTGTTTTACGTAGATTTTAACCAGTAGCCTTAACTTTTTTCTAATATATATTTGATTTGAATCCATAACACAGAAGTCAGTGAAACAATCTATTTTTTATCTGCAACACTGCTTTTGGTTATGCCAGTGTCTGAGTTAAGATTACCCATTAAAGAATTTACTATGTCTTGAGTTCTCATTCTAGTTCAGAGTCTTAGAATATCTGAAACAAGGTTCCCATATGACCTAGTTCTGAGTTTTAGAATATCTGAAACAAGGTTCCCAGTGATTCCAAATTTTTTGGAGTATTTAGAAAACACCACTCTCTGAGTCTTGTCTTCTAGGGACCAGTTTGAATTTTAAGTGTGTATCTTCTGAAGGGATGGACCAATTGGATGCTTTGCAGCTGGAAGGCATTTTCTGATATACTTTCTATCTATTTTTCTTTATTGGTTATTCAAAACATTACAAAGATTGCAGAATCACATTGGTTACACATCCACATTTTTACATAATGCCATAATAGTAACTGTTGTATTCTGTTATCTTTTCTATCCTCTACTATCACCCCTCCCCTCCCCTCCCATCTTCTCTCTCTACCCCATCTACTGTCATTCATTTCTCTCCTTAATTTTTTTCCATTCCCCTCACAACCTCTTATATGTAATTTTGTATAACAATGAGGGTCTCATTCCATTTCCATGCAATTTCCCTTTTCTCTCCCTTTCCCTTCCACCTCATAACTCTGTTTAATGTTAATCTTTTCCTCCTGCTCTTCCTCCCTGCTCTGTTCTTAGTTGCTCTCATTATATCAAAGAAGACATTTGGCGTTTGTTTTTTTAGGGATTGGCTAGCTTCACTTAGCATAATCTGCTCTAATGCCATCCATTTCCCTGTAAATTCCATGATTTTGTCATTTTTTAGTGCTGCGTAGTACTCCACTGTGTATAAATGCCACATTTTTTAAATCCATTCATCTATTGAGCGGCATCGGGGTTGGTTCCACAGTCTAGCTATTGTGAATTGTGCTGCTATGCACATCAATGTGGCAGTATCTCTGTAGTATGCTCCTTTAAGGTCTTCAGGGAATAGTCCGAGAAGGGCAATAGCTGGGTCAAATGGTGGTTCCATTCCCAGCTTTCCCAGAAATTTCCATACTGCTTTACATATTGGCCGCACAAATTTGCAGTCCCCTTTCTATCTAAAACGTACTTTATTTGTTTCCTTTTATTAGATACTGTGAATAAAGGTACAATAAAAAATAGATGTGTGGCAATATATTTAGCAAAAGGTTTCCAAAATATTTACATATATACCCAAAGTTATTATTACTGGATTGTATGGCATTTTTTTTACCGAGAATTATTAATTATATAGATTTTTTATTTATTTAAATACTGGAGATTAACCCAGGGCACTTTACCAGTGTGCGACATACCCAGTCTCCAACACTTTATATATTTCTTTGTTTTTGAGAGACGGTTTTACTGAGTTTCTTAGGACCTTGCCAAGTTGTTGAGGCTGGTCTTTAACTTGAGAATAAATCCCTAGTTTTCTACCTCTTATTCTCCTAAGCCACTGGGAATACAGAAATGTATGATTTTGCACTGCTACCCCAAATTACTACTAGTGGATTATGTGGCATTTTTATTTTGCGCTTCTAAAGAACCTTAACACTATTATAAAAATATATTTATTTAATTTATATTGTCACCAACAATTTTGCATATTTGTGTACCCTTGAATCCCTATTAATTATGAGATATTTGCTTGGATTTGTATGGTTTGGTGCTGGGCATTGAACTCAGAGGTGCATACCACTGAGATACATCACATTCTTTTATATGTTATATTTTGAGACAGGCTCTCATTAAGTTCATTGTAGTCTTGTTATGTTACTGAGGCTATCTTTGTACTAACAATTCTCCTGTGTCATTTTCCATAGTTTCTAGAATTTCAGGCATATGCCACCACACATGACAATTTTAGATTTTTATAATAGCCATTACAACAGCACTGCATAGGCTGAATAAAATGTATTTCATTAATGCATTGAATCCCTAAGGCAAGTTTATGTGAAGTAGCCAGTGTAGGAGTGTTGTGTAAAGATTAGCAAAAATTGTGAAATGTGATAGACATTATTATCTAAAGTACATATATGGGGTTGGGGATGTGGCTCAAGTGGTAGTGCACTTGCCTGGCATGCATGCGGCCGGGGTTCTATCCTCAGCATCACATACAAACAAAGATGTTGTGTCCACCGAACACTAAAACATAAAAATAATAAAACTCTCTCTCTCTCTCTCTCTCTCTCTCTCTCTCTCTCTCTCTCTCTCTCAAAAGAAAATAAAGTACATATATGAAGACAGGAATTGATGTGAACACTTTATATACAAACAGAGGTGTGAAAAATTGTTCTATATGTGTAATAAGAATTGCTTGCGATGCATTCCACTGTCATGTATTTAAAAAATAAAACAACAAAAAAAAATCTTTATATGTATTGCTGAGAACCAAACTCAGTGCTTTGCACTTTCTAGCATAGTAGTCTACAACTGAGACACAACTACAGCCCATGTACCCAGCTTTTTATAGTCTCTTTGTAGTAATCAGAAACAACTTTAAAATTAAAATTGCATTTATATCACTTTTCCTAGTACAGTAATGTATTACTAACTAAACTTATTCTTAGTATTTTTAAAAAATAATCTAATGGATGACTGTATTTTTTTCCAGAGATTATTTTATCACTCCTTTAGACCTTTTTTTTTCAGAATATAGATTTCTTCTATTATCAAATTGGTCCATGCTAACTGTGTTGAAAATAGTAATTCTAAAACTTCACACAATCCACACATTTCCAAGACTATAGGGGAAAGGGATAGACAATATTCACAACCAAGAAACCATTTCCCATGGAAGCATAGTATCAGTGTCCAACCTGGAGTGTAATCAAGATTTTTCAGTGATAAGGTTTTTAAGAACCGCAACCATAGGTTTTTGGCATCCTCTAAATTACACTGAATGGCTTTAAATCACTTACTCTTTAAAAATAAAATTTTTGCTACCTTCGTAAAAATAAAGCACTATGAATGAGAAAGGTGAATGAGACTTAAGTTCTTTGGAGATACTGAGGTTTACCTTTAATTATAGTTTATAAATAGTCAAATAAGAAGGGCCTTAGAGTTGTCTCAACTTTTTCCAACACATGATATGGAATACTTACATGAACTGACATGAAATAATGAGAATGCATTTCAGGTAAGTGATATGACAGAAATTTTCAGTGTAGAATCTTGGAAATGTGGGAAAAATATATTCATATACATATGCATTTGTATAGAAAAAAATAAGGGATAAGTACATGAGTATGAGGGTAAATTCAGTGTGCCTCATGCATTGTAGGTTGAAGGTAATGATAAAGTAGTAACTAAGGAGATCCAGAACTCTATAATCCTGGGAGACATTAATAGCAGTTCAGAAAGAGAAAATATAGTTAAATCCCTATGTCCTCTGTTCCTCTTATAAATTTGATTCTGTCAAATGAGATTATGTGGTTATGGTTCTCTCTGAATTTGTTTTCTCCTGTTTTTAAGATTTTGTCAGCTATGTCAGGTAAAGCCCTGTCCTAAACTCACTTTGGGGGCTCTTTTACCTCCTGTTCTGAACTGCAGAGCAGAGACTCACCTCACTCATTCTGTGCAATGAATTGACTTTTGTCAATCTCTGCAAACAATGGTTGGAAGAACAAGCATATTGGAGCGTCTTTCATATCCTATAATATGGTTGTCAGACCCTGTGGATTAAAGGGTAGTTACTTGCTATGTTTGAAAAATCTTCCCTATGAGATGGGCTTATCTATATTTTTGTTTTTGAAGCCCCATAAACACAGAAGAGAAGCATTTATGGCCACAAACAAAGGAATGCCAGAAGCCATTAGATATGAGAAAATACAAAAAAATAAAAATAAAATAAAATCTTCTCTTAGAGCTTTTAGAGGTAAAAAGTTTATTTCTGTTTTGTGTAAGAAAACTAATATTTCTCTTTGGCTGACAATATTTTGATGTTTTAAACTTGCTTGCAATTTCTACCTGTGTTTTGAATTCACCTATGGCTGGCTATCACTTACCAGATAACAATCCTCTCTAAAACCTTACTGGTGCCTCATAAATTCTGGCTCCTGCTGACCAAATAACAATCCTCTCTAAATCTCAGTGGCAACTTATAAATTCTAATGTCTGGAGCTGAATTTATTTTCCACCTTGAAATGTTAGCCATGTAGATCCTTAACCTGCTATTTGCCTTTGTATTATGATTGTCAAAATCTTATTTGCTGTAAGTACCTTAGACACCCACCTCCTTTGTAACTTTTTGTGCTGTAAAAACTTTTTCCTGAATATCAGGGGGATGATCTCTAGCATGGAATCTTGTAAGAGACAGTCCTGGCTAGCTTTTGTGTACACAATATAATCTTGATTTAATTTGATTTAAAATTTGAGTTGGTGGTCTTTTGTGTTTTGGTTTAACATTAACCTTTTTATTCACTTAACTGTAAATATAACCAAAGAACACAACAAAACTCCGGTAAATGAGCCAGGTGCATAAAAATAGTCATTCTTTACTGAAAGCACAGTATTCATTATAGAAATGATATAAGCTTAAAAATTAAAAGATATCTCAAATATCAAGTGAGTTTAGGAGTTAGAAATTATTTCTTTCAGAATATAGGTAGTAAAATAGGAAAAAAGAGAAAATGTGAAGCACAAATATATTAAGTAATATGCAATAAATCACCAAAATACTTATTCAAAAAATTATATCTACACAAATGGTTCAAAATAAGAAATCTTTTTGTCAGGAATTAACATTTGTACAGGAATGGGAGTTTTGGTTCTCTTTTAAAGTAGTTTTACTCCTAGTGAATAATCTTTTCACTATTTCTGCATTTTACTGGTTGAAATTAATTATAATTCATATATCTATGAAAAAGGTACTGAATGCAGAAAAATATTATTGCTCATGTTTAAATCACCTCCATTATTTGATCTTTCCCTTTTTAAACCAAAAATCTGTATAAAACCATCTCTTAATGAATATCTCTATCTCTGTATATTAGCAGCAACTGAGTTACAAAATTTGCTATGATAACTTGTCTCTTCATGTATTTAAAGACTATGAATTTGCTACTTAGCCCTTACGTATAATTCTGTATGATGTTCTCTACTTATTTATGTCTCTATGCCAAGTTTTATACCAAGCTCTTAGTATGTGCCTTAATTACTCTGTGTAGCAATGTAGGATTTATGTCTTATTTGTGACACTTTGTTCCTAGAACTGTCTCTAAAGGGAAATATGTACAAAATGATTATCTAAAAAAATAAATCTATCTAATATTATATTTTATTTTATATTTATTTATATATTTATGTATATATATTTTTATTATTTGGAAATACCCTTTGGCCTGAAACTACAGTGATACTAGTGTATTTTAGCTTGAGTTGGTTGTGAGAATCAAACTAACAAGACTTTTCTCTGTGTTGGTTGGTGATTTCTGCAACCTCAGGAACCTAGTGAATAATAGCAGAAATAAATAATTAACTCTTTAGTTTGAGGCAGAACCTCCAAGCTAGGTGATGTTTTGCTTCTGCTCTCTATCTTGATGATTAGAAACATACCTTTAAATTTACATGGAACACTTTTGGAATTCTGTTCTGTTAGTTCTTCTAAAAAAACAATGAAAGTGAAAAATAATGCAGGAAAGATAAATAATTAATTTCAAACAATTCATTTCTTAAAATAAATAATTTTTTTCAAATTACCAAAAATTCTGAAAAGTTAGAAAAGTTAAAATCTTTAGAAATATTTTAAGCCAATTTATCTTTTGCTCAGAACAACAGACTATATCTCCAGCTCATTCTTCTCTAGAATTGGACTGTGTGCAAATATGAAAAAAGTGCTAAGATGCCCCAAATGGCTTATAAGTTTTAAATCCCTGAAAGGAGCTCAAATCTGCCATTTTTCTACTTCACAAAATACGAAATTTTACATTTGTATACTTAACAAATATTTGCAGAAGTGTAATTCAAAATGACCTAAAAAATTGAAAAATATCATTGAAGGACTGACCCACTGAACATGAGGGACTTATAATATTGAATCCCTTATATTAAATGTCTTTTTATCATTGTCAAAATTTTCCATGTTTATATTATCAATATATTAATCAAAATTTTTATGCATTTAATAACAAATATCTAATTTCCTATTTTATTTAGTTTTTTTTAAAAAAAATAGTAGTAATTAATATTAATGATTTAATTCTCATACTTGTTAAGGTATGAAACATATACTTTAAAAGCTATGGACATAGCAAGTAAAAAAATCCAGCCTAATTTCCTTTTAAGATTGGAAGCCATCTCATCACAAAGGCATGAAAATTTAACTTATGCTTCATTATAAATTACTGTGATTTGTAAACTTGCTTGAAATTCCTGCCAGTGCCTTGAACTCACCCATGTCTGTTTTCCCTGATGAAATAACAACCCTCCCTGAAACTTTAGTGATGACTCATAAATTCTGGCTTTCCCTGACCAAATAAAAACTCACTCTGAAACATTAGTGGTGCATCATAAATTCTGATGTTGTGATCTAAATTTACTCAATAAGAGCTAAACCATTTAGACCATTAACCTACTACGTGTCTTTGTATTATGCTTGTGAAAATCCTGTTATTCGTGTAAGTTCTCAAGTCACCCCCCTTTTGTAACTTTTTGTGGAATAAAACTACAGTACTAGAGAAGTGGAGTGCTGTCTTCTTTTCCCATGGGTTTCGGGAGAGACTGTTATGTTCAAATGCGGGACCCCCAAAAGACCACTAGAGACCAATATTGATGTAAGCAACAAAGGTGTTTATTGCAAGCTGGCTCAGTCCTTCACACACACACCACACTCACAGACACTGGTGGCTTAGAGGCCCTGAGCCCGGGGTTTGCAGCAGTTTTATAACTCTTTGGGGAAGGCAGGAACCCCACAGACATCATAGCATCTCTTAGCAAATCATCACGCACTTTGGGAAAATCATAAACAACTCTAAAACATGATTAGCACATTCACTGGTAGGAACAAGTTGGGTAAGCATGATTGGTTAGTACAAGATGGAGATTCATTTGAACAGATTGGCTTGGGCCATGAGGGGATTATATGCTGAACTATATGGTTTCCCAAAATTTTATCAACCACCCTAAACTACTGGAAGTTTCATTTGGAATCCCAGGAATTTTTCCTGTCTCATGCTGATTGGTGGCTGCTAGGGGGTTGCTATGAATCCCCACCTAGCCTGACTGAGTCAGGGACGCCAAGCACAGCAGATCTCTCTTGTTATTTGTAGATAAACAACTCAACAGAGTGGGTATGAGCCTAGGAGTGCTCTGTGTGTCTTTCCAAGGATAAGAGTCATGCCCCCTTTCTTGGACAATCTTTGATCTGAGGTAGAGGCTGGTTTCTGAAATAGTACCTTATTTTTTATGTATTTTTTTAGATGTAGCTAGACACAATACCTTTATTTCACTTATTTATTTTTATGTGGTACTGAGGATTGATACCAGGATCTTGCACATGGGAGGTGAGCACTCTACTGCTGAGCCACAACCCTAGCCCCTTATGTGTTATTTTTGTTGGACATTTTTACTTTAGGGGTTTTCTTCCCAGTTAAAAGTTCAATCTGTCACCTAAAAAGAACAAAGATCAAAAAATAAATAAATAAAATTTGATAATTATGGTCATTATTTTATATTAATTCCTGAATAATATACAAGCATATATAATCCATAAACTGAAAAGACTTTATATATAAGTTTAAATGAAAATGTTCTGTTGGTTGGGTTAATTCCCACTATGGGAAAACACCTTGCCTTAAAATAACAGCAGCCTGAGAATCTGTGGTACATTTCTCAGATTAAAACAAAAAACAAAAACAACAACAAAAAAAAAAAACCAGCACTCAATGACCTGATATTCTAGCCCTTATTCATGCCTGGATTGGATAATATTCCCTGTCACTCAAAAAAAGGGCTCACTTCTCTCAGATTCAATGTTCATGATCTGAAGCCCCTTCCAATCAAAAGCATTTTGTGGGAACTGTCCAATCATGTGTCATCAGGGAGGAGGAGGGTGGGCTTTCACTTCTTATGTCCTGAGTCCTCCATTTTTGCCATCTGTAGTCTCACACTTCAGAATCACAGGTTGTTCTGCTGTGCAGGAACTGAGGATCCCAAGTAGCCCTACTCCTGAGAACCAGGAAATGGTGAGTGTGCATTGGCCTAGCAAGGGAGGCTGGGGGAGGAAGACTATTGGAACCACAAGACTGGCTGTGTTGAAAATAGGAGCTAGCACATTTGGACTCTGGGCAGTCTCTGGAGTCTGCAGGCTTAACTACTCCACTTGGCCACTATGTCCTCAGTCCTACTGGCCAACCAGATGGGGAACATGTCAGTGGCAGAGACTCTTTGCTACCTTCCTTATGCTCAAAGGGCATCCTCAGAATCTGCATAAAATACTATGTGGTAGGTGTGTTCCTGCATCCCAGTGTCTTACCAGATGCTGGAGATTGACAGGTGGAATAATTATCAAAATCAAATCTCCAAGGTCCATTTTCTTGCAGGAAAGGAGCTGTCATTTTTGGGTACCTAAATTCCTTTTCAGCTAGCTAATTTTTATTTTGAAATTCTTTTATTTTTACTTTCTTCATTATTATTGTTTTGTTAAAGTTAGGTGAACTCAGGGATAGTGTACTACTTAGCCATATCCTTGGTAGTGGAGCCAGATTTACAGATAGGTAGTTAGTGTAGTTAGGTAAATTGGGTCTAATATCCAGTAAAATCAAGAATAAACACCACATTGAGGATGGATTCCAGGATAAGGGAATTGAAAATGTCCCCCAGGCCATGAGCCCATGCTAAGGAAATTTTAATGAAGCAGCTTACAGCAAACATGGAGATGCTAATCCAAAAGCCCTTCCTGCCCAGATTACTCCTTCAGCCAACCTGTCCTCCACACTTTGCTTCTTCCCACCTACATTCCAACACTGCAAGAAAACAAAGGACAGCAATGTGACAGGAATGCAGGATAGCTGAAGGAAGACCTTAGCAATAAAAAAGCTAAAAAGACCTTAGTTTAAAAAAAATCCCTTTCATGGGTTCTACCTCTTTGGTCCCCTTTTTCTTCTGGGGAGAAGTCTTTTCTACTGTCCTCTAATAAAGCTTCTACTTTCCACTCTAAACTTGCCTTGGCGCACTTCTCTGGTGTTATAGTGCAGCATTGGGGAAGCATGGACTCTTCACCAGTAAACATCCCTAACAGGTTTAAATTTATTTTGAGAAAGGTCCTAGCTAAGTTGCTGAGATTATTTTTGTTATGGTTTGATTTATCTAGAATTTGCTATTGCAATAAAGCATATTGTTTTTACGTACATATGTATTCATATGGGGATCTTATTTATATTGTGATTCTTTATTATTGTAATATTATATTTTCACAATATATACAAAGAGTAGGCCATAATAAGTTCTTTTTTTGCTCTTATAATTGAAAAGTTTTTTTGGCTAAAGTTACATATAACTTTGTAGATGAATTTTAAAAATTTATGCTTTGGTTTCTTACTTCATTTAAAGTAAACTTGATGATTTTTTTATTATTACATTATTGTTGTATTTAATAGTCAGGTTTATTTTGACATAACCATAAAACATGAAATATAATTTGCTCCCCTTCAGTATCCCGTAGTTCCCCTTTCCCTATTCTCCCTTCAGTATCCCGTAGTTCCCCTTTCCCTATTCTCCAAGTTTCTTCTATCGTATATTTATTTATACTTTTTTAAATTATTGCTTTATAGAATACACATAAAAGTAGACTTCACTGTGATATATTCATATTTGTACATAGCAGTTTTGGTGAGATATATTGTCGGTTAATTTTGGGGAAAATGATCACCTTTGTAATGTTGAGTTTTATTATTTACATGGGATGTATAATTCAGTCTTTTATGTGCTTTTTGTGACTTTTATTTTCTCATAAGTTCTACATTTTTCATTTCTAAAAATGTGCACATGTGAAATACCACTTGCATAAGGCATCTATGTAAAATTTATACATAGTGTTTTATGCTCTTTTTAAAACTGGATATATTATGAAATGTAACTGGCCCCAGTGACCATTTTTCCTACAGATTATTATTTATCTCTTCCAAGATGTATTTGTATTAAGCCATGCCCTTGGGCTTCAAGTGTTTGGATGAGCACCATTGCATACTTACATGTTATCATAATCACATATGCTCTAATTTCAGTAAGTCTCTGTGATGGGGAGTATCATTTATATTCAATAGCAAAATAGTTTCCACAAATAGATACTTATTTAAAACTCCTTTTGAGTTAATGATTATTAATTTCTTTTAAATGTTCATCAATATTACTTAATTTTTCCCATGATGGGTTTTTATTTTGTATTTCTTAAATTTCTAAATATTTTGAAATTTTATAGTTAATAAACATATTTCATCTATAAATTTGAAGTTCAAATTTCTGTCTTTTATATATTTTTGGCTTAAAAGATAAGAAAAGAATCCAAAAATGTAGAATAATAATGCATTAATTTAAAGCATTGAATAATAAATGTATTACTTAATATTTAATAATGCATTACTTAATTCATTAATTATTAATGCATTAATACATAAATATATTCTACAATCTTGATTTGTGTCTGAAACTCACAAATTTAAGTTAGATGGATTTCTCACTCAATTATTTAACCTTCTAACTTAATATCTCTAAGGCATGCTGTATGGAAGATGGCAGAGTAGAAAATTGTAAATATTGTTTTCTAAATAACACATTCCCATTAACAGAGGCTAGGCTTGGCTGACTCTGAGGCTGATCCCCATTATTGCGGCTACCTATCATTTGATATGGACAACATTCTTAACCTAGTTTAACAGCACGTAGAAACTGGGACCCCGGAGCTATTATCTAAATTTCTTCCACATCAAAAACTAATCAACAGCAGAGCTGGACTGAGAGGATCACCTTTCTGCTCATTAAATCCTTTTAAATGCAGAAGAAAATAGCACTTGCTAAATAACTACCATGTGCTAGGCACTATGAGAGTGGTGATTATTCAATTTAATCCTTTTTTTTTTTTTTTTTTTTTTTTTGTACTGAGGACCGAGCAGAGGTGCTTCATCCGTGGACCTCATCCCCAGCCATTTTTTATTTTATTTAGTGACAGGGTCTCACTGAGTTGCTTAGGGCCTCACTAAGTTGCTGAGGCTGGCCTCCAACTGGTGATCATCCTGCCTCAGCCTCCAGAGGTGCTGTAATTACAGGCATACTCCACAGCACCTGGCTTTGATTTAATTCTTATGACAGCTCTGAAGTAGATGTCACCTCCTTCGTGAGGTACAGAAATCATGGCTGGTGAAAGGGTGACCTCAATGCCCTGATCCTTCAAGTCCATCCTCTGGGGTATTCCTGCCCTCCCCTGCCCTGCCTGGCCTTCACCCATACCCAGCACCTCCAAGAAGTGCCCTCTCACTAACAGGATATAGCAAAATGAACATTCAGAATGAGGGTGATAGGATTTTATAACCCCAGTTTGAATGCGCCCTTATCAAACTGATCTGTTCACCAAGCCTCCAGACTGGGAAGCAACACTTACTTCTTGATGTGCTCTGGGGGTGTGAGGTCTGGAGTCATAATAGAAGGGACCTTGGTGTCCCTTGACAGATCCACTGATTGCCCTCTGGCTTTGGTTATTGATGATATCAGGCATCTGGGGGTACATAACGGGTGAGCAGTCTCTGTGTTAGAGGTGGCTGGAACAAGGTAGTTGGAGCCTCTTGCTCTGTGCTGGCCAGTCTCCTTAACCAAAAGTGGTACAGAGATGAGAAAACCAAAACTGAGTCCCTTCTCACTTGTGGATGTAAGTTCACATGCTCGTTTCACATCACCACTTCCCTTCAGCTCTTCTGCCTCCTGTATGTGCAAGCGTGTCTGTGTGTCAAGAGTTTTGTGCAGCTGGATTTCATTTCAGTGATGAGGCCATCCATGGTTGGGACATCATCTTAGCTCCTGTAACAACCCACCACATCTGGGAGCTTTCTTCTCAAACCCATGAGGAAGAGCAATCTACAGCAGATCAATGTGATGGCAAGTTAACTGAAACTGAGATGCAGCAATCTTTTCCCACAAACTCAAATACTGCTGATGCTGAAGACAAAGGTCAAATAGGGGTGGATATTCCTTGGCATCTCTGGGGTTCCACGTAGCTAAAGTGCAGCACATAGATACCACTGGCCCCTCAAACTATGGGAATTTCACTTGAGAATTTATCTTAAATGACTAGCACCCAATATATTGGGCTTTTTGACTTATCTCTGGCTCCTTGCAGTTCCTATCACAGTTATTCTTTCCTAACAGCACCCTATATCTTTACCTAAATTAGAAATACTCTTCTACATTAGACATAGTCCATTCTGCTCCTAGCAAAAGGCACACTGGGCCAGTTAAATGTATCTTTGTAAATGGAGGGGCAAATTACTCGAAAAAGCTTATGTTCTGCTTTATGCAGAAGATGCCTTGTCCTAGTCCCTATGGGTCATGGGAGTGCTCATGAGTGAGGCCTCCTTCCAATCTTCCTGGCTGCCTCAGCTGCCAATCCCAGTTATGTGTCTAAGCCCCCTGTTTGGTGGACCATGACTTGGCAGGACACCTTCTCACCTGTCCAGTGCTCAGGCTACACCCCTAGGAGCCAGTGACACTAATTGCTTCTACCACATTTTATGGATGGTCATCTACATGCTCATGTGTATCTGAGGTACAGTCAGGCAGCTTCCCCCAGTTCCATTTTCCCCCATTGTGTGAACTAGTAGAACACACACTTCTCATGGGCTTTTCAGGATTAGTGCCCTGGTCATCAGCTCTGGCCACCATACTCTACTCTGGCTGGTGGACTATGGCAGGCCTCTTCCAAGGATTGATCCTATTCTTCCACTCTCCATCCCAGCAATGTAGCAGCCACCTGAGAATGAAGGGATGCTTCACCCAGGAATGACCAAGCAACAAAAGATAAACAGCCCAGATTCCCCCTTGACTTTGGATTAAGGAGGACACTTGATTGATAATTAAACCAGCCACCATATCAACTCATAATTTTACTTAAGAGGAAATAAATCAGGTTTCTAATAAATCCAATAAATGAGAAGTGGAGGAAGAAAAAAAGATGCTCTTCAGATCACAAGGAGAGTGAAGTGTACTTAAAACAGCTGCCTTTCATTGAACCCATTTCTGTACCTGGCCATCTGCTAAAGGTCTTCTCAGCATTACATCACCCATTGCTCACGACAACCCTGTGAGAAAGAAGCTGTCATCCCCTTTCCCATATGAGGAAACTGGTGCTTAGGACTTACTGTGTTCTCCAAGTCACACTATAATAATAAGTGCCCAGAGTTTGGATCAAATTCCCTGACCACACACGTGCCTCTCTACAGCAGGGTGTATGTCAGGCTGGTTTCTGAGGGCAGCTCCAGTTGGTCCCTGAAGACATGTTGGGAAAGGAATTTCTGGCCACCAAGCAAAACTGATGGGTTGAGCAGGAAGATGTGATGATTGCTCAGAGAGATGTTGAGGTTCCTGAAAGACTAATATGGGTCGGCTGGAGCAGCAGATAGAACCTCAAAGTTCTGGAATCCAGAGGTGTAAGACAAGGCCTCAGCAAGGCCCTGTTCCATCTGGAAGCTCCAGGGAAGGGTCTGCCTCATCTCCTCTTCTAGCGCCTAGTAGTTCCTTGGCTGGAGGAGCAGGGTTCAGGCCCACATGGCGCCCTCTCGGTGTGTATGTCTAAACATGTGTCCAAATTTCTTTTCTTATAAGGTCCTCAGTCATGTTGGATTAAGGGCTCAGCCTGCTCCAGGATGACTCCATCTTAATCAGCTATAACTGCAATGACAATGCTTCCTATGCAGGTCACAGTCTGAGGAACCAGAGAGGGAACTCAGGGCTAGGAAAAGTCAGAACCTAAGCCAGGCATTGCCTTAGCTGTGATATCAACTTCTCTCTTTTCCTTTGTAAAAAAATAGAAAATTAGAGAAGCCCATCCTTGGGACTGTAGTAAACTATTTTTTATAACTCACTCATGCATTTGTCTCTTAATGAATGTCTAATGCTTTCAGGGACTTGTATAAGCAAAAATTGATTATCTATTTCCACACAAGATAAAACTCATATTAATAATCCCTGGTGAAAACTGCTGAGGTAACAAGTTAGGAAGCCAGAATCACACAGTCAACTGACAGTGACATTAGTGTGAGAACAAATGTCCAACCAGAACTTTGATGCTATGCAGGAGGTAGATTTGAAAAGGCAGGCAAAATTACCTGGAGAGCCAACCTCTTCCTCTCACTATCAAAAAATCTAATTTGAATATGTTGGAGGAGAGCTCCAGACATGGAGTACGGGCCCTGGAGAAGATCTTAAGTTCAAACAATGTCAGGGGCCATTATTTCCATCCCACAGCGTCTCCCACACAGGCATGGACAGCATGACACCCCTCTTGTATTGGAAACAGTAAGTCCCAGGGGATTGGAAGTGCCTATTCAAGGTTCAGGGGACCAACATATGAGGGCTATGTGTCCTTAATCTTAGATGAATCTGCCTTGCCATGCCATATCCCAACTGAGTGACATCACAGGACCCTCTATATGTGCTTCTTATTCAGCTTAGGCACCTGATATATATATAGTTTTAGTTAAAGAGAAAATGCAAGCCCTCCTCTAGGAGGTGAAGGCCTATGCATGTGCACTCACTTTCTTTAACTCTGAGGCACCATATCTCCCCACTGTTTTGATGGCAAGAGTTTGGGGGCTATTAGGATTTGTGCTAAACAAAAAAAAAATCAAACCATGATCAAGTAGTAGATTTATGGACTACGGTGCGTAGCTCCTCAGGCTGCAGCCAAGATGTAGAACAAAATACATTATGAAGCCAAGACTCACTTATATAGACCTCCATCCCTGCTCTATTGGCGGTGGGTGGTGAAAATGTGGATGGTGGATTAGGAAAACAGATAATAATAACAATAATAATCTATCTATTTTTGTTAGTTTTTTTTTAATTCAGACTGACAGATGTTTCTGCTACAACTGTGTTTTTTGGGAGCTGGTTAGAAGTGAAGGAGGCCTCAGCTGATGCCTCTGGGGCCTCTGGGATGTTAACAAATGTCTTTCTCAGCTTCACTTCCACAAAATAAACTTTATAGCCCAATAATAAATGTCTAGCTGCAGGGCAAGAAATTGGCTAAAATAGAATATCCAGAACACCCCAAATTATGGGGATCCCCACTGTTGGTTAATTGGTCTTTGACTTTGCCCTCCAAGAAAAAAATAATTTATCAGAAAATTATCCTCATCAATTTTTAGAAACTAAGCCAACTTGCAAAGAAACAGATCCATATCTCATGTAGATAAAAGAGTTTAGGCATCTTTTACCTAATTTCATGTGTAGATTTGAAAAGAAAGTGACTCCAACACTTGGAGTGACCAAGAGATCTTTATTGCAGCAGTTCAAAAGGATAGAAAGGAGAAAGAGAGAGAGAGAGAGAGAGAGAGAGAGAGAGAGAGAGAGAGACAGAGAGACAGAGAGACAGAGAGATGAGAGGAGAATGAGAGAGCAAGAGAGGAGACTGAGAATAAATTAACATTTATTGGACATGAAACATGTAATAGGTATTGATTTATAATAGATATTGTATTTATAATAACTGTTGTAATCATAATAAAACTATCACATACTAGGTACTATAATGTTCAGTATTCAACATGCGCAGCTCTTTGTATATCAATTTTACCTCAGTAAAGCTGCTTTTAAAAATAAATTTAAACAACTGCCACCATCCTAAAAATTCACATTGATTTGATTCAGGGTCCCGCCTTGCACAGCATGAGGACACTTTGGGGCTGGCCTCTTCATGGGCTCAACACAGCAAGGGGTCAGACTATAGATCCTATGTCCATCACCTCAAGCAGTTTTCCCCTGTCCCCAGGGTCCTGACCCCATGGTGGTCAGGGAAGCCATGGGTCTCCCCTGATCAGCACTGATGCTTGATGGCTCATGGCTCACTCTAGAAGGGCCCGACAAGTATGCAAAGGTGGCTCTCTAGTGGGCATTTCAGTGACCATCCAAACAGCACAGTGGGAGCCACCTCTCCCACTTCCTGCTCCAATTCCCTTGGCATCTGTCCCTGCATAAGAGCAGGACCTCAAGCTACTTGGGTCTTCTTGTCCCAATTAGATCCCCATCCAGGCCAATATATCCTTTGTTGGTGCAGTGGTGGGATGCCTTATTCCACTTCTCCTCCAGTGCAGCCGCCCACTGCATGGCCACCAAGGTCATGCTGTCTGCAGGGTAAATCCAGGCCAGGTACCTGTGGCCATGCCCACCTAATGGTCTTATTCACCTGGAGCCCTGTAGGTGGCTCTGGAAGGTCACATCCTTCTCTCTACACTTGCTCCTTTTCTGGAGAGGGATGGACCTCACAGCACAGCTCTGCAGAAACATCCCCTAGGCTGTCCGCACTATCCCAAAAGTACCTGAGGCTCTGATGATTGACTATGCCAAGTGGGGTTATCTTGGAGAAAACAGTTTGAGGTAAAAAGAGAAAGAGATCTCAATATTGAAGATGCAAATAAAAAGGAAAACCACCAAAATTAATTTTCTAGCCCTCTATGAAAAAAAGTGTCATGCCTATATTCACAGAGACTCAGGAAGCTGAGCCAGGATCATAATGTCAAAGCCAGCCTCAGCAGTTTAGTGAGGCCCTAAGAAACTTAGCAAGAACCTATCTTAAAATGAGAAAAAGAGAAAGGGCTGGGGATGTGGCTCAGGGGTTTAGCACCCCTGGGCTGAATCCGCAGTAACCCCCTGTCATGAGGGGTCAAAATTGTGACATATGAAGTCAAGGAAAGAAATAAAGAATGTCCATGCACTTCTTCATTTTCAATGCTTTATTCACTCAAATTACTCAATGGAATTTTACTCTATAGGTTATTAATCAATAAAATGACAATCCTTAATGCTTGACACTGCAATAGACATAATCAATTCACAGGAAACAATTCTAGATTAATTCTAAGCACTGCAAAACACACTTAATCATGATAGGCTAATGACAGACATTCCCTCTGCATGCTCCATTCAAAGGTCTTAAGTCTTAGGCTTTGAGTCCAGCAGATGCACACTCACTCAGAATGCAGTGATCAGGTCTGAAACCAAGGCAGGCTTTTCTTGGCATGAAGTGGGTGACTGGTTGAGAAGGGGTCCATGGGAGAAGTCGCGGCTGTTACCAAGGCCCAGACAAGGTGGTAGAGTTTAAGAGTGGTGAGGATCATGCAGAGGCTCAGGAAATGATGACAATGATGGGATAGCAGGTCCTCATCAGGCTTTCCAGCTTGAGTGCATCCTTTATTTGGATTGCTGAATGCCAGTTCATTTGCTCTATTATTTACACTAACTTTTAAGAGTTTTTTTGACCCCCCCCCCTTTAAATCCTTATCAGATACCACCATATTTCTCAGTGACATCATTCACCCTGGGGTCAGAAACATTTGGTTTTGTGGTCTCCACCCTGATCTTCTCTTTCCCTCTTATCAGGTGAGGACAGCCTGCCAGGGGCTTCACTCTCTTTATCTGGGTGAGGCAAAGGAAATTGTTTGAGGCCATACTGGAGGGATCTTTGGGTGTCCCTGGCAAAACTGCAGGTTTGTTAAAATGGAGTTTCTTAGGCTCAGGCCTAAGGCCATCCTTCCTCCCCACACCCCCCAAAAAAAGTGAATTTGTTACTAATCTACTTACCATAAAAACAAGTTGAACAGGGCAGCAAGCAGAGCAGAAGAGGAGGGCAGCAGCTAGTCCTGGGAACTCATGCACCTTACATTGAGGACTGAGGAGAAGGGTGGGCTGCATTCCCAATCCTTGCCCCTTGGCAAGAGGTCTCTGCAAATGTTCAGCACATCTCCCACAGCTGCAGGTATTGGGGAGGGTGTAGGCATGTGAAAAGGGTTCAGCATGAGAAGCTGAGTCCACTTAAGAGCTCAGGTGGAAGAGATGCCTCCTGGCCCCTAGAGAATCCATCTGAATTGAAACTTCATGACCCATGCCTTGGTAGGAGGCACAATTGAAACAAATAATTCTTTATATCTAATGGCACAGCTCAATGGGCTGGCCACTGCACACACCTGGAACACCCTGGTCCCACAAGGCCTCCTGCCATTTCCTCAGGCTCCCCTGTGAGCTTTGCTTTGTTATGAAAAATACTTAACAAGACATCTGTCCTCTTAACATGTTTTAAAGAGCACAATACCACATTCTTAACTGTGGGCAGCTAGGGTGCAGATCTCTAGGTCTCATTCACCTGGCATACATGTGCCCATGTAGCTTTGACCAACACCTATTTCTCGCCCTCACCCCTGGTGACCACCTTTTATTCTCAGCCTCTGTAAGTTCACATTTTAAAATTGCACATGTAAGTGAGGTTGTGCCAAATTTCTCTTTGCCTGACTTATGTAATTCAGCACAACTTCCTTCAAGTCCACGCAAGTTGATGAAAATGCTGGCATCTCCTTCCTTTTTAGGGTTGAATAATATTCCACAGTACACCTGCCAATTTGCTTATCCATCCATCCATCCTCAGGACATTACGATGAATTCTGTCCCTTCTTATTGTGAAGGGTGTTGCAACAAACCTATGAGTACAGATGTCTCTTCCACATGCTGATTTCATTTCTTTTAAATATACACAGAAAAGGGCTTGCTGGGCCATATGGTTGTTCTATTTTTATTTTTCCAAGGAACCTCCACACTGCTCTCCATGGTTTCTGCACATATTTGCACATTTGCAAATACTTTTTGAGTAATGCTTCTTGAGAATTGAGGAGTGGGAAGGTGGTGAATCAGCCACACACTTCCACAAGAGGAGTTGTTAGGGGGAATGGCCATGCGACCTTGGAGCCCATAGAAAATAAGCTCAGTGGCCTTGGAGAGTGGCACAGCCATGCACAAATCTTATGGAAGGTGAAGTTCAAAGCAGAAGTACACAGCACACGTGCTTTGGGAGACATCATGTTGGAGGTATTGTGCTGGGTATGCCTGTCTACCTGAGAGTCTAAAAGAGAGGCCTCACAAAGTTTCTCTTCTCCCCAGTGCTATCAGTCTAAAGCCCTGAAATAGTTTCCTGGTGACATCTGAAGAACCTGCCATCAGCTGGACACAGCACCTCCTCTTCCCACCTGCTGCTTCCCAGGCTGGCAGTGACCAGCTGCCCCGTGTCCACGAGTCCTGCAGTGGACCTTTTAGCTACCTTGCAGCTGTGTGCACTGCCATTTCTGCAGATCAATACCTAAGAGGGCCAGAAAACCCAGCCCCTCCACTTTTACCCAGGATGCAATTAGAACACATCCAGGGCTGGATGACTCCCTGAGGAGAGTTTTGTTCTTCTGGCTATAAGTCCAGAGATACATGAGGCTGGAGCTGCTTCCATGAGGAAAGAGCCTGTCTGACCATGGGACACATGGCAGAAGGCAAAAATGAAAGTGAAGATTATCTGTACCCTGATGAACCCTTGGATGCTACTGAATCTGCAGTGCACTGTTACCCTGAATACTTCAGCTAAACAAAATATTACTCCTTATAGTTTGTTTAAACCTATTTAAAATGGATTTTTTTGTGATTTGCAAATGGAAGATAAGAGATACATTTCATAAACTCAGGAGAATCTTTATTGAATTTTTTTTTTGTTTTTCTACTATGTAGACTAGCATCTCTCTCCCAGCAGAAGGAAGGGAGGAAAAAGAAGGGAGAGTGAGTATTTGATGGAAGGTTCTAGCTGAGCAGTCAGCCTGAGAAGGGAAGGGCAGACATCGATGATCTTACCATCACCACAAAGAATAGCTGCCTGCACTCTGAGTGGGATCACTCATGAAATAAATTGGCTATTAGACTTATCTGTCTCTCCCATGGCACTCTAATTAAATAACCACCCTTAAAAATCTTAGTATTTTGAAAGAAAGTAATTTAAGTAATTTTAGTCAGATGGAAAATTACATGGACCAGTGGAGTTTGGTACACCAGGCTGTTCCAAACTGATTTGCTGTAAACCACCACCCCCCTTTTTTTTGAGAGACAGAAAAAAAATAAAAAAGCAAAATTCAAACTTGAAAGCAAAACCTAAACAAGTGCCTTCCTTGATTTCCACCTTCATTTCTCACAGGGATCTGCAAACCTGGAAGTGCTATAGCCACTGTGAGAGGTGCTAAGGGATTCCTCATAAGCTAACCCATGTGGCAGAGGTGTGCAGGCAAAGGAACCCAGGGAATATTGCTACAGATTGTCCTGGAAACTGCTAAGCTAAACACTTGGCCAGGCAGAGGTCCTGCATGCCAAAGGGCAGACCAGGAAGACAAAGCACAAGGCCACAGTGCTTAGCACCTGCAGAACCTCAGTATGACTTTGCAACTCCCCACCTTTGCCTTCATAACCAGGCTCTCCCAAGATTCTCAGTCACCCTTGGGCACCACTTGATGGAGCTAGCTGAGGGAAGTTTGTATGAAAGCCTCAGGTAAACATTTCAGAATCCTAGAAGTTCTGATGTTCCCATAGGTGATTTTCTTGTAGGTAATCTTTGGGGTCCACCTCTAGGTGGCCATACCAAAACCTTTGGCCAGCCTGGGCACCTGCAAATGGCCATGCTGGCATACTCTGCTTCCTGTGGCTGCTGGAACAAATCTGGAAACCCTGGGTGACTTAAAGACTCAACCTTTGTGTCCTGGAGGCTGAAAGACTAAGACGGGTAACTAGGCCATGCTCTTGGGACACCTCCAGGTGCCATCTTGTGCCCTTCCAGCTCCAATGGTTTCTGCAGACCTTGAAGCCTTTCTTTCCAAGCTGCCTGGCTCCAGCCTCCTCCTCTATCCTCAGAGGACCCCGTGTGTCCTTCTTCACCCTTCAAACCCCTCATAAGGACATAGTCACCCTGCGTTGGGGCACTCCCTGATATACTGTGACCCCACCTTGACTAACTCTGCAATAACTCAATTCCAAATCAGCCCATATCCTGTCATCAGGGACAGCATATCAACCTACCTTTGGGCAAAGACACAACCATCTGAGAGCTCTACCCCAGCCCCCATAATGCACATCTTTTCCAGGCCCACACCCAGGGTCATCACCCTCAAAGTGTTAATCGATCCATCTCTGGGAGCTTCATGTTAGCCAATACTGGGTGGAACATGGGTGAAACTCCTCTCTTCTGTAACCTGTGGACCTGGCCAGCATGCAACCAAATTAGCTGAAGACACTGGCATGGCTGCCTGAGTTCTGGGTGCCTTCTGGTTCTGTAGGCCTCACAGCCCTCACACTCCCCTGCAGTTCCCATTCAAAGGAGCAAGGGAAGGGCCACCTTATGAGAAGGGGACACACATCACTTCTGCCCTCACCTCAGGTTCAAAAAGCAGTCCTTGGTCCTAGTGGGCAGCTGTGAATGGACCAAGCAGGTTGCCCAGAATGAGAAGGGAACAGATAATGAGCATTAGCAGACTCGACTACAGGGTTAAGAAGATGACTGATCAGCACTTACCTCTGGCCTTGACCTCCAGCACAGGGCTCTGGATCCCAAGGAAAAGACAGGGCCTTAAAATTGAAGGAACATGGTCCCTGCAAAGCTGCCTCCTGCCCAGCCTGTCCCAGCTGGCTGGCTGACTCTGGTCCCCAAGGATCTGCCTCCTGCCCAGCCTCTCCCAGCAGGCTGACTGCCCCAGTCCCCAAGAATCTGCATTCTGCCCAACCTCTACCTGCAAGCTCACTGTCCCAGTCCACAAGGAAATACCTCCTGCCCATCCTCTACCTGCAAGCTGGCTGCCCCTGGTTTAAGTGAGAAACTGCACTACAATTTATTTCCATGGGCCATGGCCATCGAAACTTGAACATCAACCTTGGTTCCAGTCAGGGGATTTTACTTGAAACTCTCAGGCCCCTGGCCTCTAGAAGCAACATTCTCTATACAAAATGCTGCTTCTGACTGCAAAAAGTAAGGAAAAAATTAAGAAGCAAAACCCTGGAATCGTAAAAAGGCTCATCATCCCCACCTCAGGTCATTAAGGTATTTAAAGTTCCTGGTGTCTCATTTTAGCCACAACATCCCATAATATCTGAAAAACTATTTCTACTAATCTATGAGAATTCTCAGGGAAATGTGTTCCAGAGGCAACAGAAGAAAGTACTAAACACCAGCACTAACCAAAATTCTTACAGAAGTCATGTGAACCCTCAGTCAAGATACACATCAAATCCATTTTATCAACTTTCCTGTCAACTATCAAAATGTTTTCATATATAAACACTTTCTTATTGAAGAAAACCTTTTCTTTCTTCTTTATGGGCCATTTGCTTTATTGTGTATTAAGCCAACAAGAGAAAAATCAATCCGACATTGATTCTAATATGTTATTGAATGTGCATGTGTGTGAGTTTAGAGAGAGTTTCTCTATCTCTGCAGCAGATGGCAGCTATTAGATAAAGATGCCGGGCACAGCAGCTGAGCGGTGACCCTGTGCTCTAAACCAGTTTGGCTGGTTAAGTTTTCATGGATTAAAAATCTTTTAATAATGTCTGCTGAGAAATATTCCTCTACCAGAGCAATACAGGTATAAAAATCATTGTATAGCCATTATCCAAAGGCTACTACAGAAAGATAATGACCTTGGCTATCTAAAGTTGGATGAAAGTGATAGATCATGCCCCAAATAGTCAACAGTACAGTGTTGTTCAGTTACCAGCAGAAGTCCCCATGTCCACCTAGGTGCCAGGACCCCCAGATACATACTGCTTCCTGCCAGCTCATGCAGGGGAAGGTTTTCCTTTGTGACACTCAGCAATGTCTCAAAGAAACATAGCCAGGGGACTGGATAGAAGGCAGCCAAGGTGGAGGAGGTGAGAGTGTTTCCCTGATTCCAGTGGAAAGCAGAGTTGTCATGCCTCCAGGTAAATGAGAACTAAAACCTCCAAGGCACACTCAGTGCTGCTAACCCTGGGGACTCTCCAGAGCATGGGGACCCTATTGGAGAAAGCAGGTGCCTTCCACATGGCCACCTGTCAATGTTGCCTCTTTCCTGGACCTAAATGCTCAAAGCAGGTACTGCTTTGTGCTCTCCCAGGATCTGAATCTGTGCTGGGAACCTGCCAGATGGTTCCTCTCTGCCAATGGACCCCCTCATCATGAACACAGTGTACCTCCAGCTGCATTCACCTTCCTCCCACAGTCCCTTCTCAGACTCCCCAGCCAGGGTTTGTCCCTCTCTCCTGTGCTCAGCATCATGTTCCCATTCTGTCTCACTGATAGGTATCCAACTCTGAATCAGAAGTCTATTGAAAGTGTCCCTTAAAAATCATACAATTCTGTGCCCAGGCCTGGGACCATCAGCATGTTCTGCTTCCCACACCAGGAACCACCCACTGCATCTGGAGTGCACACATCCAGCAAAGCCAGAGCTAGCAAATTGGAGCCTATAAGGGGGTGCTTGTGGAGAAGTGCTTTGTCAGCACCTGATGAAACATCATCACGCCGCGATGGGGAGGCGAGGAGGAAGGAAAGCTGGTGGAGCCTGTGCTCTTACCCACGGGGTTTGCTGGGAAACGTAGTTCAACGCCTGGTAGCCAACACAGGGAAGGAGTGGCGCCCAACCGGCAGAGGCGCTGTAAAGGGTATCCTGGAGAGACATTGGTCTTGAGCACAGTAACCTCCTCCCACTCTGCTTCTCCCCTTCATGGTTCAGCTGGCAGAAGGTGCACGTGAAACCAAAGACAGGAGCTGTTGATGCTTTATTAAGATGAAAAAAGAAAAAAGCAAACCTGGGGTTGAATAAACATGAACCTTAGGCCAAAAGCAGAACTGGAAAATACATGTAGCTTACCAATGTTTCTTTAGACACACACAAGGGCTTTGCTGCCAAGGGCACAGGGCTTGAATTTTACCTTCGCCGCTCTGCCTAGTGGACTTTGGAGGACTCCAAACCTTCTGGGCCTTGGCTTTCTCCTCTATAAAGAGCACCTTTAAAATCCACCTTATAAAACTACAGTGAGGAGTAAATGTGATCACTTGTGTACAGCACTGGGTGTATTTACTGGTATGAAAGAAGCATAGTAAATCATTGCAGTTATAACCTATATAGTTAGCCAATATTATGGGTATTTCTTGGAAGCATATCAATATTTAAATGGACAATAATACAGTAGTCCTACATTCATGTAACTGATTCACTGAAAGCTGTACCAGACAAGGAATAAGAGGAGTGAACCTGGACAATGAACCGCAATGAACCTGGACCCAGTTGGTTTTGGTTTTTCTTTTTAGCTGAAACAAATAGTTTATTAGGAGACTCAGCTCATGAAAATCCTATTACTTCTACAGTATTTCTTCACCAAGAGACTTTTAAAAATTTTTCCCCTATGACATGGTAACCATCTGCAAATCATAAATCAGCTAATAGAGAATCTGCTGGCCTTTCACTAATAGAAGAACAATATCTACTAATTTCAAAAGAAATAAATTTGGTCAAAGTCCATCCTAGATTAAAAAATAGCCTTCCTTTTTTCTTCAAAAGATAAGAAAAAGGATCATTTAAAGAAGTCAGTGAAATAAAGATAGGTAGTTTTATGTGTTTACTTTGTATAGACAAAAAAATTAGGCATGTGCTATAATATCTACTTTGTTGAGAATAGTTTTACATCTCCTTGAGCTTTTACATATCATATGATAATTATTATCAAGCATTTCATTAGATAGAAAAATAATGTTAAAGTAGTGAGGTTCACATTCTACTATGTATAATCACAGCTGGAGAAACTCAATAAATATGAATGCAGGATTCGGATTCTAAAAAAAAATGCTTCTTGACACTTAAGAGTTGACTTTCTCAGTTGAGCTAGCATTAAAAGAAAAAGAAAGAAAGAAAGTATCAAAATATTATATTTTCTATTTTGTGCACCTTACCATAACAAGAAGTACACCATGATCTTTTTTTATGTTAAGTGTAATATGCCCAGTGCAGAAGAACAAACATCACAGGTTCTCATTCATTTGTAGAAAGCAATAAGTAAATACAGTAAAACAGAATGGAATAGTCATCACAAGTATATTGGAAGAGTAGAAATGGAGAGACTGAAAGAGTTGATTGAGGAGTACAAAGACCAAATGGAGGAATCACTCCTAGTACTTCAATGGCATGGTTGGGTAACTATTGTTGAAAATAACCTAAAATGTGTTTCAAAATAAAATTTACACCTAGCAGGTGGCACATGCCTGTAATCCCACTGACTTCAAAGATTGAGTTCAAAATCAGCCTCAGCAATCCTGTCTCTAATTAAAATAACAAAAGAAGGCTGGAAGTGTGGCTCAGTGGCTAAGTACCACTGAGTTCTAACTGAAGCACCAATAAATTAATATATAAATAAATTTACAATACATAAAGATAATTAAGATTTAAAGAGATGAAAATACTTGTTAATATAATTTGAATACTACTACTTATGTGTACTGAATTATAATGTACCCCATAAAATGCATATATAAAATATATTTTAAAGAGTTACCAGTAACTTCATACATAGCAGTGAAAAAGTTCTAAATAGAATTTCATGTGTTATAATTCTAAAGATGTCAACATGTAACTTGTATACTTTCTAGAAATTTTAAAGCATTTTAGTGTATTTGGTTCAATCTTTTTACTTTTTTTTCTTATTCTTTTTTTTTTTTTTGCCCATGAATCACACCCAGTGGTGATTAAGCATCAAGCCACACCCCCAAACGTTTATTTATTTATTTATTGAAACAGCATCTCAGTAAGTTGCTTAGGCTCTTTCTAAGTTGTTAGAGAATGGGCTCAAACTTTTGATTCTCCTGCCTCAGTCTCCCAAGCAGCTGAGATTACAGGTTTGTGCCACATTGCAATTTATCTAAAGAAGAAGGAGGAGTTCTTGCTATGGATTCAATTAAGCATCAGTCTATGCTGCCCACTCTTTGAAGGATATGTTGCCTTATTTAGCAATGGTTTCATCATTATCTGGGTAATACATTTCACAAGAGATCAAAATGTAAAATTCAAATAATAGAGAAATTTGAAAAATATCTGGTCTTAATAATTCATCCATAAAACTTATGGATTTGTAGTATTATTTTAAAAAGAAAAAGGAAAAATATTAAAATTGCATTTCTAGATAAATGTCAGTATATTATGTCACTGAATATATCAAATGATGTACTGTGGGAAATGTTGAAATATCATATATACCTTAGATTCTACTGCCTCATAATATTATTTCTTTTGTGTGGTAATTTTGAATTAAAATTATGACCTAATATACAACTGAAAATTAAGAACTGGTTCAGGTAACTTATAGAAATGTTGTAGATGTATACCCTCTAAATAATGAAATAATCAAAATACACAATAATAATTCACCAATTAATGATTATGTCCAACTAGTTGAAATGACAGGGTGCTTTGCCACAGTGAATGACAAGTATAGAAGAAGACATGAAAATACCATTCACAAAATAAGCTCTAGAAAAAGCATGAAAACATCTGAAAATATTTCAAACAGTACCTGGCAAATGAGAAATGAAACTAAAATTTATAGTAGATTTCTGTAGCCAATAACAAATGGCACACGCTCACACAAAACACAATAGTAACAAATACTGGTTGGATGTGCAGCACAGAAATTCTCTTTGATTCTTTCTTGGATGCCAACACAGTCTTCTGGGAAAGAAGCATTGTGTTTTTTATTCTTAATAAAGTTACCATATGATCCAGTGCTCATACTTCCACATTTTATACACATTAATTGTAAACTGATACCTACAGAAATTGTGTATATGCTACCAAACCTTGATCCTTCTCCCCGATGCCAATTTAATATGGAGGACATGGCTTTGAGAAAATGGCAAAGCAGGTATATTATTGCTTAGCTAGTAAAGGAGGAACACAGGGGACTCCTGTTCCAGAGGCTGTGATGCTGCTCATTACTGGGAATAGGTGTGTGTGTGTGTGTGTGTGTGTATGTGTGTGTGTGTGTAGTGGGGATTAAATTCAGAGGCACTCAATCACTGAACTACATTCCCAGTTGTATTTTGAATTTTTATTAAGAGACAGAGTCTCATTAAATTTTCTAGCACCTTGCTTTTGCTGAGGCTGGCTTTGAACTTACAATCCTCATGTCTCATCTTTCTAAGCCACTAGAATTATAAGCATGAGCCCTTATTCCTCACAGAAAAAAAAAAGATTTTTTTTTTCAAAATAAGGGATTCAAGACTACCTGCCAGGTACTCCCGGTAACAAAATTTTGATTCACTTGTAAATTTGGAAGATAGCTATTCCTTAGATCTTCTGGTGCCATCTTTGAAGTCTGAATTACTTGGTTCCTCTGGTGGGTGTGTTATCTAAGCTGTCTGAGTTATGGTGGGAAAAGGCAATCTAGTTTTTAGCCCCCAAGTTAGGAAACAGGAAAGAGAGATACTAATACAAAAAGACAAGAAATGTATCCAGAAATAGATAAACAGTATGTTATTCAAATCAAAATGTTCCATGTAGCAAAGTAGGCAAAGAGACAATCTCTAAAATGTGTGGGGGATATTTACAAACTACATATAACACAATGGTTAATATCCAAAAGAAAGTACTCTTAGAATTCTACAGAAATTCATAAATAACCGAGTGATCTGAAGAGATTACTTCCCCAAGGAAGATGTAAAGAAAGCAAAAAAAAAAGCAATGTTTATGCTCTGTATCAGCAAATACTCAGCGATATGCACATAAAAAACATGAGGAATGTGCTAATTAAACTTGATTAATGAATTTGTACTGTCACAGAGGTAGGTGGGAGCTAAGCATGGGCAATGACTAGGGCCCCTCAGCCCCACCTATATTCTTTCTTTGAGGGGAAACTAAGCCATTTAAGGGCTAAAGAGAAGAAGGTGGATTACCACAAGAGGAAATCAAGACCATAAAGGAAAGGCTTTTTATATTGGACATGTCAATAGTCCAAGGGATGAACCTCAAGTTAACTTGTTGCTACTTAACATATCATGAACACTGTGGATTTCTCCCTCTAAATGCTTTATGTGGGATTTCAGGAAAAAAAAAACATTATGTATAGGCACTAGAGAAGAAATTATGTCAAATTTAACTGTGGTTACAAGTGCCAAGAAATGTCAGGTACATTATTTGGGAGGTAAGAATGGGGAGAACTAGTGCCACACAATAAAAGCAAACTCCACTTTATATGCATGTGGGGCCTGAGCTATTTTGTGGCTCAGACCAATCTGCTTTTCCAGGGTGTATACATTTACTTTCAGTAAACCTCTGCTTTGCCTGCCAACCTCTTGTAACTTCTTCAATTCTTTGTTAAGAATGTAAAAACCGTAGACAAAAAACTTTTTGGGGATACTCTGCCCACATGTGGTAGTAATAAAACCTCATTGTAGCCCACAAATATATACAAATATATTTTGTCAATAAAAAAAATTAGAAAACCAAAAGTGATATAGAATCTCATATGCATTAGGGAGGCTATCAAAGAATAAATGAAAACAAATGATGAAGCTTAATAAAGCAGATATGGAGAATTATAATAATTGTAAAATGTTGGTGAAAATAGATAAGCCTAACCCCTTCAGATTATGTGTATACAAGTGAATTGAAATCAAGATTTATAGAAAATATTAGGCCTTCCCGACTCATGACAGCATTACCACAATAGCCAAGATGTAAAGATGCCTAACATTCACAGGTGGAAGACTAATGAGCATGTAGAAAATTATTCAGACTTTAAAAATAATGTAACACCAGCATTTATGACAGGAAAAGGTATGGGAGCTCATTAGCCAAGAAAAAAATATTGAGCAAGAGAAGAACACAGTTTAGAAGATCCACCAATAATAAAGTTTCCAAAAGAGTCAAACAAAGAAAATCAGAGCAAAATACAGATCTGGTTACTAGAGGCTTGTGTAGAAGGGACACTAGACAATGTGTATAACAATAATGTGTTTAGTTCTTTAAATAATTATGTATATCATTAGGTCTAGAGTTTTAGCATTTAAAAGTTTGTTAAGAGGTTGTATTTCATGGCTAGTATTCTTTTTTGAAAAGAGAGAGAAAGGGAGAGAGAGAGAGAGGGAGAATGAGAGAGAGAGAGACTGGAGCTAGCTGCATGGGTATTCAACCTACATAATCACACATGGCTCTATGCTCAGGGGCCTTATGCAATTATTAATTTCATCATTGTCCTTACGTTTTATTGGTGAAGTCAAACAGGAAGTAGGATGATAAGCATAAAATGTACATGGAAATGTACCTGCTGCCATTCTTTGTGCCCTTTTGTATATAGCATTCATGATCCTCTGGCAAGGTTCTGATAACATATTTAGGTTGGTCCTGGCCTCTTGTGTTAAAAAGCAAACTTTGCTTAATTCAATTCTCTTTCAGTAAAATTGTGATTTTTGTTAATAAATTTGTCCTTGAACTTTGATTTTATCATTATCCCTATAACAAAACCAGACAACTACACAAAACAGTTACAATTCAATACCACTGATGAGAATAGATGCAACACTTCTCAACAAAATACAAGCAAATTGAAACTAACCACACATAAAACATCTTATACACCCTGACTAAATGTAATTGACCATAAGAATGCAAGGATGGTTACACATAAAGAAATCAATAATGTAAAGTTTTATATAAAAAGAATGAAAGACAATAATAGATATTTAATACAACTCAACATCTCTTCATAATAAAACCTCTTAAAACAGATAAAGAACAATGAAAAATGCTGCCTATATAAGAAAAACACTGAATCAACATCATACTGAAAATGTTGAATGGAAAAATTCTGAAATCATTTTCTCTAAGACCAGAAATAAGACCAAGGTGTCTGGTTTTAACCACTCTTACTCAGTGTACCATTGGAAGTTCTATTCAGAGCAGTAAGAGACAGAAAAAAATGGCCTCTATATAGGAAAAAAGGAAACTGAATTATCTCTGTTTATATAATGTATATTTTTATGTAGAAAATATTGAAGACACCAGGTGCAGCTGACCATCTGTTTGCACATAGCCAGGAAGGAAGCAGCAAATCCTGTGGCTTTCTGGGGCTATGTGCACAGCTGGGTCACCCTGCACTGAGCATCAACTATCAAACTGAGGCAGAGCCAACTTACACCAGTTGGACTTAAATAATATTTTGTTTCTAGATTAACTGTAGGAAAATTTGAACAAGGGCTTCATCCCCAGATTTGCTTGTCTATTAGGTATAAGTAGTGAGTTTCCAAAGAACAGAGATTTATTGTTTTTTTTTCTTTTTTGTTTTTTTGGGGAAGGAGTGCATAAACTACTCAGCATTTAGTGATTAAATAATGTGAACATAAGCAATGTACTCAGGTTTCCACATATAAATAAGAGTAGAATATGCTTACATCACACAAACTAGACTGTACATCAAAAAGTGTCTCAGTCTGGGATTGAAGCTCACTGGTAGAATGCTTTCCTCATATGGGTTTGAAACTCAGCACATAAAAAAAAAATAAGGTAGAGGTATTGTGTCCATATACAAGTAAAATATATATTTAAAATCTCTCTAGAGAAAAGGTCATTACATAATGCTAATAGAATTCACTTACCATTGTTTAACTGTGAGAGCCTACATTAAATGGAAGAAAGATATCAAAATAATAACCTAATTTTACACCTCAAGAAATTTTAAAAAGAAGAGGCAAATGAACCCAAATTTAGCCAAAGGACGAAAATAGTAAAGATTAGAGTAGAAATGAACAACACAGGTAGCAGAAAAACTGAAAAAGAAAAGAACAAAGCCAAAAATTTACTCTAAAAATGTCAACAAAATTGATGAAATTACACCTAAGCCCACTGTAACAAAGAGATAGATGCAAATAAACTAAAATCAGAAATGAATATAAAGACATTGCCTAGAAACATATAAATTACCAAAATTGCCTTTTAGAAAAAAAAGTAAATTTTAGCAAGAATCTGTAGTACACAGTTGTAGTTGCAGCAACTCAAGAAGGTAAGACAAGATGAAGGCAAGTTTCAGGCCATCCTTGAGAGCTTAGTGATGAGACCTTGTCTCAACAATAAAAACTAAAATGGCTTGTATGAAGCTCAGTGGTAAAATGATCTTGATCATAATACCCATTGTGACCTAAATTATATAAGAAAAAGAAGATATAAAAAAAATGAACAGATATGCAAGAATTGTAAAAATCAAAGAAATTTTCAGTAACATTCTAAAAAAGAAAGAGTCCAATACTGCATGGGTTTACTGGTAAAGTCTATTAAACTTTAGAAGAATTAATATCAATACTTCTCAAACTCTTACAAGCGAAAATTAGTAGGGTATATTTTCTAATTGATACCATAAAGCAGAATTATGATGATACCAAAGCAAAAAAAAAAAAGATAATATAATTATATATTTGTCAAAACCCATAAAATATTGAAAAGCAAGAATAATGTGAACTATGGAATTTTTGGAATAAATATTTTCCAAAAGAAATTATCCTATTAATGCAATGATCATACAAAATTAGAAAAATCAATAAATGTAATGTACCAAAGTAACATAGAAAAAAATCAACAATCATTTTAATTGATATGGAAAAGATATTTGAAAAGATATGCTAATATTATTTTAAAAAACTCAGAAAACTAGGTAAAGAAAAGGACCTTTTCAACATAATAAAGCATATTTATAAAAAAACCCACACCTGACATTTTCCTGAGTGGTGATAAACTAAAGCTTTTCCCCATATAAAAAATTGGATAGGTATAACCTCTTTCCCTTCTTCTGCACAACATTGTACTAAAAATTCTAGGTAGATCAATTAGGCAAGAAAAAGAAATAGAGGAGACATTCAAATTCAATAGGGAGAAGTAAAACTACTCCTGTTTGCAGGTGACATGATCCCATACATAGAATATCCCAAAGAATCTGAGTGAAAAAATACCACTCCCAGATCCTATATAATGAACTCAGCAAAATTATAGATTACAAGATAATTACTAAAAAGATAATTTATTTTATATAACCATAACCAGTAATGAACAAATCAACATAAATTTTTAATAATTTTATTTGCATTTGTATGTAAAAATAAAATGAATAGGAATAAATATTACCAAAGAGAACTAAGATGTGTTTTCTAGGATTATTAACCACCTCCCCCAAAAGAATCCAAGATTTTTTGCTTTACAAAATTAGAGCTGCAGACAAAAATGTTTTTATCCAGGTGGGGCTTATTTACCTTTGTCTGATGATGGAAGAAGTAGGATTTTTTGTTTGTTTTGTTTTGTTTTCCTTTGAGGACACCTTCTCTAATTACTCCAAGACAGGTACTTTCAGACTTCAGATGCATCACCAGCACTACCAGTCTACTGAGACATCAGTGAAATCTGTATGTTCCATGTTACCTCACTTTGGAAGCCTCTGCTCCAAATATGAGTGGAAGAGAAGGAAAAGGAGGTTTCTAGTTAGGGGGTGTAAGAAGGAATTTTAAAATCTTCCTCTTACTGCATCATAACCAGGACACACATATTTGTTTTTAATGTGCTACACTACTTCCTTTAATATTAGCAGAGTTATTATTTACATAAAATTTCATTGTTTTTTAATTATTATAATTTATAATATTATAAGTATTATTATCTTATATGATTGATTTTTAAAGTACATAAGTTCTTTAAGAATAATAATTTAACAGCCAGGTATTTTTATCTTTACATAAATTTTTAGATCTTTAATTTTTCAAATCCTTTTTTGGAAATTTGTATTCTCAAAGATACAACTACTAAAACTTCTACAAAATATTATATTATTTTTACTACTAACTTCACATAAAATATGTAGTATACTTATATAAAGCTAATAAAATTTCATTGTTTTGAAATTTTACAAGGTAGATAATATCACAATTTATTTGTCTTTCTCCCCATACAACATTTATATATCTATATATGAGTGTGTGTGTATGCATATATATCTTTCTCTCCATACAACATTTATATATCTATATATGTATATCTATCTATCTATATATGTATCTATCTCTCTCTCTCTCTCTCTCTCTCTATATATATATATATATATCGTTCTCTCAATACAACATTTATATATCTATGTGTGTGTATATGTGTGTGTACACAAATATTTATTTATTTACTTATATAAATTTATTCACCTTTATGCTTTTATGCTTTTAAAAAATATATCCCAAGGTCAGGTAATATAACACAGGCCAGTCATTTTAGTCACTCTGGATAGTAAAGCAGGATAATTAGAAGTTTGAGACAAGTCTCAAAAGTTAGCCAGCCTCTAAGCAACATAGTGAGGATTTGCATCAAAATAGAAAATAAAAAAGGCTAACACATGATCCTGATCTAGAGGATCTTCAGGTTAGAAATATGTTTTACAAATAAATATATCATCAAAACAAAGAAAGCAACAATGTAGAAGTAAGTTTAGAGTCTTAAAGGGAGAACAACAATGAAAATCGTGTTAGTCAGTACTCTCAGTTACATGCAACAAATAAAAAATAAAAGACTCCAAGTTGTAAGAATATTAAAGTTTGTGGGAGAATACTGGAAGGATTTAAAGTTGCACACAGAAGCAGAAAAAAAATAGTCTAGGAACCAACGTCATTCAGTGTACATCAGGGATTAAAAAGAGAACTCAGTGATCACCAGAACTCTGTTGCAGGAAAATGGATGAAACCATCACGTTAAGTGAAATAAATCAAACTCAGAAGGTTAAGGGTCATATATTTTCTCTCATATATAGAAGCTAGAGGGGAAAAAGGAAAACAAAGGTTGGAGTGGATCTCTTAAAAATCTAAGGAAGATCAATAGAGGAAAGGTACCAAAGGGTGAGAGGGAGGGATGAAAGAGGGAAGTGCAAGGGAGGGATATTGGCCAAATTGCATTGTTATGTTTTGTGCTTGTAGGACTATGTAACAAAAAATCCCACAAACATGTACAATTATAATGTACCAATAAAAAATGTGGAAAAAAATAAAGGAAAATATTTGGTGATTCAATAAATAAATAAATAAATAAAGATTTTAAAAAGGAACTGGGAATGGAGCTCAGAGGCAAATAACCCCAAAATTAAATCTCAGCTACAAAAACAAATTAGTAAAAAACCAGGGATGTGGTGAAGTATATAGTAAATATTAAGAATAAATTTAAATTTATAACCAAATTAAACATATTATTTTTCTGTGCTGTGGCAGAATGACATTAATATAGAAAACTGCAGACATGTCTTGCACAGTTCATACCTTCATATACATAAGAAAACATCTTTTCATGACACTTGAAAAACATCTGGAATTTCCATCTTCTTGTAGCTGTTCTTTTATTTTAGAGTAATTTATTACTACTACATTATTATGGGGAAAAGATATAAATTTAATACCATGATTTTGCATATCTTATAACTCTTTAAATAGTAAGTGTATTGGGCTTTTATAACATTACTAAAACCTTTAGAAATAAAAACACAAATTCTTTTGCTAAAATATCACTGACTATTTTGTAATAAATATGAATAATTTATAATAGATAAAACAGTAATTTTTTTATTTTTTATTGTCAGATTTCTCTTCCTTTCAAATGTCAAATAAAGATGTTCTCAATTATAAACCTTCTTCACAGGCCTGGGATCGTGGTTCCAAGGGAGATCACTCAACTCACATGCATAAGGCACTGCTTTCAATCCTCAGCATCACATAAAGATTTTAAAAATAAAAATATCATGTCCACCTGTAACTAAAAAATAAATTTAATTTTTTTTTAAATAAAAACTCCTTTGCAAAAAATATTATTCAAGTACAATCCCAAGTACTCATGAAATAACCCAAACTTCATATTTCGTTGTTCATATGAGGTAAGACAAGAATCTCCTTCAGGAAATAGTGCAAATTTGAAGAAATAGTAAATGGTAACTGGATTATAGTAATGAGAGATGTTTCTCAGAGTAATTCTCAAATATCTAAATTCAGGCTTTTATGGAAGGATTAAGTTTGGGAAACAGGGAGAGTTAAGGGAGACTTAAGTTTGGGAAACAGGGAGAGTTTCCATGAAGGAGACTCAGTGGCTTGGTGGCTGTCCCTGAACACTCATGTGTATTTCAGCACCTCAGTGAATATGTTTTAAGATGTGTCTGTGGAGTAAATATTGTAGCTTCATCCAAAAAACAGCCACCATTCTGAGATGACTTCTAGGTTTTCTAAACCTTACTCATGGTGGACATCCCCTTTTCATCCTCGGTTATGTATATGCCAACAGCACTATAAAAAATTGAAACATGACAGGTCCTTCTACCAAAGTCTGAATTATATATTTCCCTTGAATCAAAAGTGGAATTGCATTTACAGAGTGTGATCAAGTTATTTGCATCAGCCATCTACTCAGAGGCAAGTGAACTGATGAGTTTCTTGGTTAAAGTTCCACTTTGTTGATTTCTACATGAACATCCTGAGATTCCCCATTTGTTTTAAACACACCTTCACTGGTAGCTATGACAGCAATCCTTCTAATTTTTTATGTCCTAATTCTGCAGTACTCTTTGCTGTTTTCTTACTTCAGAAAACACACAAACATCCTGGGTAGTAGCTCAATACCAAATAAATAATGTTAACTCACTTATCATTAGATATAACTTCAAATTCAACACTGAATACTTAACTTAAATATCAATGTCTCCTGATTTTCATCCTGCTCAAGTGGTACTTTTTTTTCCACATAGGGACTCTGGGGCTTCCTGGGGCTGAGACCACTGTGTTTATCTGTATTTCTTTCTATAACTTTGCCCTGGCTTATGAATTTTTGTTAAGAATAGAAACTCTTAGTAACTCTGCCTTCTATTAAAAATATGTTTGGGTAAAATAAGACAGTAGATCAAAAAATCATTAATTCTGTGTTTCTTACTTTCTATCTCAAAACTCTTCACAGTTTTAACCACTTTCATAGTGTTTTACAAATCAAAACCTTTATGGCATTCATTAAAGATATTAAGAAAAGTGCCTGAGTTGGAGTCATAAGCCTGTTACTAAGTGTGATTTTCACCATGTACATGCAGAACTCTGAGATCTACATATAAAAGATGAACTGAAGGAGTTCTGAATATAGAAGTTCCTACCTCTAATTAGTTAAACAAATTTTAGAGCATGAGGAATGGTTTCTGTAAAGAATGCCCCAGTTCCATTTAGATGATGGAACTATTTCATCTAATACACAGGGGAGAAATAATGAAAACATAAAATGTTCACTTTAATACTACTGATAAGGTAGAAGGAGGTCATAGTAGCTGTAGTCTGTTTCTCTTGAAAGTATTAAAAACATCTGAAGGTACTTCTTGATGGAAGTGAAAGACTTAAAAAAAACTCTCAAATAGATTTTGTATTCAATGAACAATATGTGCAAAAGATCTCACTGTTAGAATTTATTTCTGTAAGATGTGAAATCTTTATTTTATCATAAGAATTCTCCCTAGGCAGAGTTACATACTAATAAAATAAATAAATAATTAACAATTCTGTATTGTGTTAAATTATGTCAATTATTTTCTAAATTCTTTCATATGTTTATTGCTTACTCCAACAATGCTATAAAAAAGATTATAAATATTCAATTTTATTCACAGTGTTCACTGAGACAAAAGTAGTTTACTCACAGGGAGAAAAATGTATACTAATACATTCCTGAAAATTCTGATTTGCTTCAATAAACCATGAGAATGAATGGATAAAAAAAATGTGGCATTTATACACAATGGAGTACTACGCAGCACTAAGAAATGACAAAATCATGGAATTTGCAGGGAAATGGATGGCATTAGAGCAGATTATGCTAAGTGAAGCTAGCCAATCCCTAAAAAACAAATGCCAAATGTCTTCTTTGATATACTGAGAGCAACCAAGAACAGAGCAGGGAGGAAGAGCAGGAGGAAAAGATTAACATTAAGCAGAGTCATGAAGTGGGAGGGAAAGGGAGAGAAAAGGGAAATTGCATGGAAATGGAAGGAGACCCTCATTGTTATACAAAATTACATATAAGAGTTTGTGAGGGGAATGGGAAAAAAATAAGGAGAGAAATGAATTACAGTAGATGGGGTAGAGAGAGAAGATGGGAGGGGAGGGGGGGGGATAGTAGAGGATAGGAAAGGTAGCAGAATACAACAGTTAGTATTATGGTATTATGTAAAAATGTGGATGTGTAACCGATGTGATTCTGCAATCTTTGTAATGTTTTGAATAACCAATAAAAAAAAATAAAAAAATAAACCATGAGATTTGGTGCTGCTGGCATTGTTTACCTAGGAGGTTATTATTTTCACTGTTCTAACATGGACACAAACAGTTCTAGTTCACCAATGCTTATGTAACCAACTCTGTTCTGGAATCTGCACATCCAAATTCAAATAGAACAATGTCTTCCTTTGTAGAAAGCCTACATGAAAAAAAATATAAAATTAAATAAACAATACCAATTAAATTATATAATTTATAATATAAAAGAAAGCAAAATTTGTACTACAGGTTTGCAGCTCAGCTGAGATATACAAAATCATGATATGGAGGAGTGATGCTGAGTGGGATTATTTTTATTTACTAATTTAATTACTTCAGTGCTGGCATGGAAGCAGGACTTCCTGTCCTCTGGGCCAGTCCTCTGCCACTAGCCATACCCCATACCTTGACTTGACATTGAAAGCAGAAATCGCAGCCTGTCCAATTTAAATAAGAATATCTAAGTAAAATGTTCTAAGGACTTAAAGGGTGAGATGAAGACTGGAAACATGTCAATAAAAATGTAACTAATGTCAAACCATCCAGATTTTTTTTCTAGAAACACATCATTTGCATCAACATCCCCATGAAGTTGAGCCAAAGTTTCAGTTATATTGCCATAAGAAGTAACATATTCTATCTCCAGGCTTGCATTGGAATCTCAGCAAACACATTTCTGCTTTGCCTCCACATTCCCCGTGTACTTCTTGGTCACAAGCCCAGTCTCAGGGACCTCCCCATAACCACGTTGGCTCTAAAACACATCCTCATCCTCCAAACAATGGGACTTTTGGTATCTAAAAATATTTGGGAATTAAAAGCATTCCAGGTGACTTCAAATGCAAAGTAGTTCTATTTCTGTGTCCTGAGTGTGCTTCAGGCCATCACCACCAGCCCCACTGTCTCCTACTTGGCCAACTTCAAATTTAAATCCACAAATACCATCCTGTGGTTAATTGTTTTCTTATGGATCCTCACCATGTCCACTTATAGCTACATGCTTTTCTATATTGTAGCCACGCCCAATAAGACCCAACCTGGTCTCTTCTCTCTCAATGATCACTGTTCATTTCTGCTCATGAGTTAAATCCTCAGGGACCTCTATCTCACTATGTTGTTGTTGAGAGTTGTCTTCATTGTAGGCCTTGTGGTTCTTTCCAGTGGATACATGATAATTCTCTTGTATAGACATAAACAATGATACATGGCTCTTCATAGCTCTAGGTTTTTGCTAAGCAGCTCCCCGGGGGGGGAGGGGAGGATCCACTCACATCATTCTTCTGTTCATTAGCTGGTTTTACATCCTGTACTGTACAGATAAATTCATGTCATTGTTCATAAGAATGATGTGGAGAAGTGACCCCATTTTTGTGAACATCCACAATGTTGTTGCCAATGGCTATGGCATGTTCAGTCATTTAGAGGTGATCATTGCTGATGCTCAAATAATAAAAGCTGTTCAAACCAAATGGAGAAACAGGTAAGTTTCTGTTAAAATTGATCTAAAGCAACTTTGCTAATTTCATTAAAATAATTTTATCTAATATATAATTTTATATAGTTATCTAATATATATATATGTTAGATAAAATTATTTTAATGAGATATATAAACATATATATTAGATAAAATCATTTTCATGATATATATAGTATATATATATATATATATATAATATATATTAGATAAAATTATTTTACATATATACACACACACACACATTCCTTTGAATTAAAAAAATTTATTAAATGATTTTATAGTTTTCCATTTTTTTGGAATTTACATCACTAGTAAGAATGTGTGTACAATTTTACTCTACATCTCACTGTCTTGATTTACATCTATGAATTTTTACAGCTTTTTGTTATTTTGTAGCTTAGACATTAATATTTTATTTCTTGCTTCATTTTATATCTTAGAATTTATTTTTTAATAAAGGCCTACTTCAGGCAGTACTTTTTTATCTAAAAATTGCTTTATTATAGTTATTCCACAACCAGGCATGTAGAGCACACCTGCAGGCCAAGCTACTGTGTAGGCTGAGGCAGGAACACTGTAAATTTGAGATCATTCTGGGTAACTTAGTAATACTCTGTGCCAAAGGGGGGTGAGGGAGGCTGGGGATGCAGTTCTGTGTTCTATCCATCCTAGGTTTATTTTCTTGTAAAAAAATAATGATTGTAAATTATCACAAAATTATATCAGATCAAAATAACCTGTATGGCTATGAAGGGTTTTGTGCATTATTTCTCCCTATATCTTCATTGTGTTTGAGCCTTTATTTGATTTCTATTTATTTTGTGATCACACCGTTATGCTATGGTTGTTTTATTATTCTGATTTGAATTTGTTGGTAATTCTTTTGATGAATTCCTATTTAAAGTACACTGTCCCTCTTATCTTCAAAAAATTGTTACATAGTGCCCTCTCTTTATAAATATTTTAGCAGCAATGTGTCCATATTCCCCAGCTATATTCCCCATTAACTTGAGAAGCTAGGCCAGCAGAATTGAAAGTTGGTGGCCAACTCTCAAAATTTTGAAAAGAGTGTTTCTCAAATCAAAAAACAAATGAATGGTGAATAGTCAGAAGTAGAGTGTCCTTGAGTTCAAATCCCTATACCATGGTTTTTCTGGTAGTAATACTTCGGAATATAACCTGCCTGGAACATGCTAAGCAAGTACTTTGCCACTATGCTACATCCTCAGCTTCCTATTTAGCAAATAAAGAAATTGACACAATGAGCGAGATGTCAAATTATACCCAACAAGAAAGCTCAATTTAAGAAACAAACGAAAAAACAATAAAACAAAAACAGTTGGTAATAATTTAGAGAAATTGGCACTCCAATAAATTTCTGGGAAATGTAGTATGGCATACAGTGTATACAATATACAGTGTATACTGAAATATTTGATATTTCACTAATTCAGTATAGAATCATCACATGATCTACCAACTCTTCTCTCAGTCCTATACCCACATGACCTGAAAATATACACACAAACACTTGCATATGATGTTCATGGCAGCACCATTCATGCTAGCCAAAAGTGAGAACAATCAAAATCCATGAACTAAAGAGTGGATAGTCAAAATGTGTTCTGTATATGTGCATGCTACAACATAGATAAATCTCAAAAATGTTAAACTAAGTAAACAAAGTAGTGTGAATATATGTATATATATCTCATAATTCCATTTAAGTGAACTATCAAGGATATGTAAACTCACAGACCCAAATAAAGTACTGGATGCCAGGGGGGAAAGAAGTTTTATTTAATAAATACATGGTTTTGTTGTTGTGATTAAAAGATTAGGAAGAAGATAGAAGTATTCAACAGCAGTAATATGAATCACTATTATAAGATTTTAAAATCAAAATCAAACAAACAAATAAACAAACAAAACCCCAGAAAATAATGACAAAAAAATCTTAAAGTCTACTTAATGGTAGGGAATACCAGCTTTTGGTGAAATAAAAGCACTGGCTATCTATACATTCCCTTAGGTACTCTGGATTCCAGACTTAAATCTTGGCTGGTAACTCCAGAAATTTGAAGCCTACTATATATCAAGACCTATATCAGTTTCTTTATATATTTTAATCCTTGCCTTTCTCCAAGTTCTCACATTCTCCTTGGAGAAATTCTCACATTTTATATTAATTTGCTATCAGTGATTGACCTAGGGTTGCTTAACTACTAAGCCAATCTGTAGCTCTTTATATTTTTCACATTGAGACAGCCTCTTGATAAGTTACTCAGGGACTCACAAAGCTGCTGAAGCTGTTCTTGAACTTATCATCCTCCTGCCTCAGTCTCCTGAGCCACATAAATTATGTCCTGTGCAACCATGCCAAGCAGAGTTATGCTTTCACAGATGACTAAATTAAGGAATATTTTTCAAAGTTCACCTGCTATGCAGACCAGAGATATGACTACTTATATAAATTGCAAAATATTATTTTATCTATGATGATAAAAATTTTGTTCTGGGCTGTTTCTATATGAAGGAGGAGGGAAGAGGCAGAATTTCCAAAAGGGCACAAGAAACTTGCTGGGTGTGATGTCAATGCTCACTATCTTGATTACGGTGATGGTTTCATGTAGATACAAATATATAAAAACTCAATGTATTGATAATTCAATGTGTATAGTTTATTGTATGTCAGTTTAACCTATTTTTTTAATTAATAAAAGATCCGAGGAGACATACCAACAAATATAGATGACAAACAAGGACAGAAAAACATGTTCAACATCATGGATCACACTTGTTTGCAAGTAATGAACCCATAAACATGGCTGAAATTCCAAAATCTGACAATACAAACTGCTGGGCAAATGACTTGAAATTAAGCACTTTATTTAATTTATTAAGAATATGTCTGTAAACTATTACCTTCTACTCTGTATTCAGCAGAAAGAAAACTGATGATCTATTTGCTTAACTTTGTTGCTTTGTACAAAACATCTCTAGATTTCACTTTTGGTTTCCAGCTAAATTCAGCATGATGTTTATGATAGAGCTCCTCCTTTTTCCCTAATTCTTAACACTGTAATAGTATCTTATATTCTCCTACTCTACAAACACCTAAATATCTTAACATAGTAATTATCCCAACATAAACAGATGAAAAATGTTGATTCCACTTTTCATGGAACTAGCTTTTAATTCAGATGTATTTTATAATCTTCATCCTGCTCTCATGGGGCTCCATCACATTCCTTGACAGATCTCCTTGTGTTTTATTTATTTCAAAGGTTTTTACATTTATTTCCTATTTTTTAAGTAAATAGATATAAAGAAAAGAATTAGAAAATTTTCTCAATAAGTGCAGAAGAAGCAGTTGACTAAATACTTGGTCAAAACACTAGAAAACCAGGTATAGTAGAAATATATCTTCACACTATAAAAGCTGTCTACAGTAAACGCAAGGGAAAAATTCTTCTTCTTTTTCGTTTTTGGAGTGAGGAGATTTTACTGAAAACAAAACCGGATAAACAAAGGATTGCAAACAGGAATGTGGACTAGCAGCAAACAAAAACAAAAGAACAAAAAGGGCAGGCGGGAGGGCTGTCAGGAGGACAGAAGGGGGTAGCAGAGGAGGAAGAGGCTTAGTAGTTTTTGTTGTTGTTTCCATTTCTTTAAAAAACCAACACAAGGCAACACACACATGCACACACAACCATTTGTTCCCAAGTAGAAACATAAATGGGGCACAATGGAACGTTGTGTTCTTCTCTCTTCCAAAGGCAAGAAAAAAAAAAAAAAAAAGGAAAAGAAAATGCAGGCTGGAGGCTGCTCCCCACAGAGCCCCCTTCTGCAGTGGTGTGTACAAAGGGGCGGGCAGGGCGAGTTTCTGTGCTATACAGGGTGGCAGTGCAGGGAACAGGGGCAGCTAGAGGGGGAGCAGAGGCAATGGGAGGGAGGGGTCATGCGTTGCCCACCCAGGGGGGATTCAGCTTGTTGAAGTCCAGGGCGCCCTCTCTGAGTTCTGGACACCCCGGGGATATCCCTGGGGACCTCACTCTCTCCAAGTCCAAGGCGCCGCCTCCCTCCTGCGCCTGCCCCTCAAGGAGGGAGGTCACGCATGCGCCCCACGCTCAGGCTCAGTCCGCAGGCACCTGGTGCTGGGGCAGAAGCTGGCTGCCGCTGTTGACGTGGCTGAGGACTTTCTGCTTGAGCTTTGCCACCTGCTCACACAGCAGGCAAGCAGTGGACGCCAGCTGGCTGTTCTGCTCTTGAGCCTCTTCCCTTTCTCCTCCAGGTAGGAGATGTGCTCCAGCTTGGGCTTGCAGCACTTGGAGGCTGCAATGTAGTTGAGCAGCCGCTTGCGCTCTGCCTTTATGTGCTCCTGCGTGTCCTTGTCCATGGCGACAGCCTGGGCTCTGCCAAGGCTTGGCACATCGGGCTCCTCCTTGAGCGCAGCTGGGAGCGGTGGCCCCAGTGTGCTGGGGATAGTGGAGGTGGGAAGGGCAAGAATAAATACAATTGGCGACAGAAGAATAAATACAATTGGCGACCATGGCAGTTTCCTCAGCACCCCTGGAACCAGCTGCATACTTTTCATTGTAGAGGTATTTTACCTCTTTTTTAGATTGATTCCTAAGTATTTTATTTTATTGTTTCTTTTTTCTTTTTTGAGGCCATTGTTAATGGGGTGGTTTTTCTATTTTTTTCCCCTGTGGATTCATTGTTTAAGTATAGAAATGCATTTGGTTTATGGGTGTTTATTTTATATTGTGCTATTTTGCTGAATTTATTTATTAATCAAGAAAGTTTTCAGGTGAATTTTTTGGATATTCTAAATATAGAAGCATGTCATATGGAAATAGTGATAGTTTGAATTCCTCTTATTCTATTCATGTATCTTTAATTCTTTCTTCTAATTGTTTTGGATAGAGTTTTAAGGATGTTGAATAGAAGTGGCAAAAAAGCCAACCTTTTTCTTTTTTTGAATTTTGGAGGGAATGCTTTAAATTTTTCTCCCTTAAGAAAACTGTTTCTGAGGCTGGAGTAGTGGGTCAGTGGTAGAACACTTGCCTGGCATGTGTGAGGCCCAGGATCTGATTTCTTGAACAAGACTTCTAAAACACAAACAGTAAAATTAGGAATCAATAAATGGGATGGATTCAAACTAAGAAGTTTATTCTCCACAAAGGAAACAATCTATAACATAGAGAGAGAGACTACAGAATGGAAAAATAAATCTTTGTCACACACACACATCAACTAGAGCAGTAATCTCCAAGGTATATAAAGAACTCAACAAACCTTAATGCCAAAAAAAAGAGAGAGAGACATAATTCATTAATAAATGGAGTAGGGAACTGAACAGACACTTCACAGAAGAATAAATACAATTGGTCAACAAACATATTTTAAAAAAGACCATCATCATTAGCAATTAGAGAAATGCAAATTAAAGCTATTTCAATATTTTATTTTACTGCAGTTATAATGGCAATTATCAAGAATACAAGCAATAATAGTGTTCATGAGGATGTGGGACAAAAGGTACACTCATACATTGCTGGTGGCCACATCAATGTAGAGTAGGTAAATTGACAATAGCTAAACTATGGAACCAACCTAAGTAACCTTCAACAGATGAATGGATAAATAAAATGTGACATGTGTGTGTGTGTTTGTGTGTGTGTGTGTGTGTGTGTGTGTGTGTGTGTGTGTGATGGAATATTATTCAACCTCAAAATAAATAAAATTATGCCACTAGCTGGCAAATGGATGGAACTTGAGAATACCATGCTAAGCTAAATAAACCAATAGCAAAGTTCCAAAGGTTGAATATTTTATCTGAAGTGCAGATGCTAATTCACAATGGAAGGCACTAGGGAAGGATAAATGCACTTTAGATTAGAGAGAGGGAAGTGAAGGGAGGGAAAGAGGTATGAGGATTTGAAAGATATTGAAATGGATCAGATATTATCTCCCTGTACGCTTATACAATTACATGACTTGTGGACTTCTACATCATGTACAACAAGAAAAATGTGAAGTTATACTCCATTTATGTATGCTGTGTCAATGCATTATACTGTTATGTGTAGTTAATTGTAACAAATGCAAAAAAAGATAGAATAAAACAAATTATAAACTATAAGAATTAAAATACTGTTGTACTAAAATACAAGGCAACATACAGACCAATCCACAAAAAAAGAGAACAAGGATAAGCCCAGACTCTCACTTCACACTCATCTTTGAGAAGGGGGCCAATAATACAGAATGGATAAAGGATAGTCTCTTTAACAGATGGTGCTGAGGACACTCAATAACCACATGACAAAGAAAGAAAACAAAACTTTATCTTACACCTTATCAAAACATCAACTCAAAGAGGAAAAAATGTAACAGTGAGATGTTAATCTGTAAAATTCCTGCAAGAAAATACTGTGGTCTTATTTCCCCATCTCTTCCCTTCTTACTAAGGTGACAAATATAAACTTTACCCTGATTTGATCACCACACACTGTTACATGTATTAAAATATCATGCTATACCACACAAGCTGAAGTTACTCTTTTTCAACCTAAAATTTAAAAAAGAATGAAATGCATTAATTTGTGAGCAAAATATAAAAAGAAAACACAGAAAAAACACTTTATAACATTGCTTTAGGAAATGGGTCTTTGGCTATGACAGTAAAAAGACAGGGGAAAAAACCATAAACAGACAACTAAGTTTCATTAAACCAAAAGCTTCTGCACAGCACAGTAAAGCATGAACAGGGAAAAAATTTAGCTGTTGGAATGAGAGAAATTACTTACACATTACCTGAGAAGAGTAAAAATTCTAATACACACAAAAAATCCCTGTGAAAAACCAGTAAACAAGGTGGGTATATTGGGTCAAACCTTGAATACCAATGGTTTGAGAATCTGAGGTGGAAGGATCACAAGTTGTAAGCCATCCTCATCAAGATTGCCAGGCCCTAAGCAACTGAGTGAGAGGCTGACTCTAAATAAATAAATGTATTAAATAAATAAATAAATAAATAAATAAATAAATAAATAAATAAAACTCTAGGGATGTGACTCAGTGGTTAAGTGCTTTGGGTTCAATTCTTAGTGGCAAAAAAAAGGTAAAGAGAGTGTACCATGCTGTTTGCAAAGAAATGTGGCTAGAGTAAAATGGGTGCTGATCTTCAATGGATATAAAATTTTAATTGTATAAGATAAACAGCTTCTAGATATTTTCAGGATAATTCTGTACTTATACTTTACAATACTATATTGTTCAGTTATATATTTTTTAGAGTACATATATCCTACCTAGTGTAATTAGTATTGTGCAAAGGAGGAAGGGAGGATATAAGGGATTAAGGGAGGGAAGGATGATGAAGAGAGAGGAGGAGGCAGAAGGCAGGAAAAGGAGGACTAGCTCCATGATGCTCTTCCTACACAGTTAGGATTACCACTCACAGTGGATCTGTCCTTGATTGAGAATTCTGCTATTGCTATCATAATTTTTATTGATTTTATCTTACTACTTATTTTTTATAAGTAAATTCCAAGAAGGCAATGAACCACAGGTATGAACACAGCACATAAATGTAACCTGCAGGTATACTGCATTTGGCCACTTCATGCACACTGAGTTTTTATTCCCATTATCACAAATTCCAGTGGGCCAAGGAAATATGGGAGCTAAGAGAGAGTTGGGTACAATGTGATCATGTCCTATCTGGAAGTAAGTAAAAAAAAGGAGAGCATGATGAAACCCAGGGAGGCCACACATTCCAACCAGAATTAGATTCAAATACAGAAAGAAGACAGCTTTGTCACTCAAGGTACTTCTCTGTGTTAGTCCACCTCTCCAGGTGAGGATGTGAAGAGAAAGGGAAATCAGGGTGATCCATAGTCACTTTTCTTCCAACTCATTAACAAACCAGCTAGAGAAATTGTTCACAGATATGAAGATGTAGTAAAAACAATTGCGCTGGTTCTGTGTAACATATTCCCTGCTTTGGTATTAATGAGCACAACATGGATGTGTAAGTTCTCCAATGTGACTTGTTCATAAGTTTGTATTAAGAATTGATATGGCGGGGCTGGGGATGTGGCTCAAGCGGTAGCGTGCTCTCCTGGCATGCGTGCGGCCCGGATTCGATCCTCCGAACCACATACAAAACAAAGACGCCGTGTCCGCCGATAACTAAAAAATAAATATTAAAATTCTCTCTCTCTATCTCCCCCTCTCTCACTCTCTCTTTAAAAAAAAATGAAAAAAAAGAATTGATATGGCATACATAAAGATGAATTTTAGAAGTCCTGTTAAGAATTTAAAATGTTGTAAAAAGAAGGACAATTAAAAGACAAAACGCACCATGACATTTGAAGAGATCACAGAAGAAAGAAATAGATTTCTGTGGCATATAAATGGTAGAGGTCACCTGTTTCTAGACAGGAAGTCTAAGTTTTCATTTTGCATTGGGCCTGACAAATTACACAAGGTACCCTAAAAATGCCAGTAAAAAGTTGTATATTTCCCTGGAAAAAAGTGGTGATTGTAGGATTTGGTAAGATAAATTTAAAAATGAGCCTTAACATATGAAGGAGGAAGAAAATGAAGAGTAAGAGGAGAGTCTCCCAAGGTGTCCAACATGTGGATGCCTGACAAATGACATAAGTACTAAAGTAAAAAATCCTGAAACAGTGAAAGCTGGAAAAATATAAGCAATAAAATAAAAGCCTTTAACTCTAAATTATAAGTGAAAGCAACAAATGAACATATATTTATTGATAAAACATAATTTACTTCACTGATAAAAAGTGTTGGGAACAGACAAATCTTTAATATAGAAGAGTTCAAAACAATGTACGAGAATAGCATCCCCTCCTGCATATGGAGCTTAGTATCCTTGTCATTTTATGGGTGGGCAGATTCCATTGACTTGATTGCAACAAATAGTGAAGGAATAAAGGAAAAGTATTACATTCTCAAAGGTTGAACCTGGCACAAACTACCTTGACAATGAGTGGACTGTAGTGCTTCAAATATTTCAGTGACCATCAGATAACCTCATCATGCTGTGAAAACAAGGCATTTCCAATCCGTACTATTTCTTCCAAAATTATTTAATCAGTTCGCTTTATAGGTTATTAACAATGACCATTTTCACAAGCAGGAAACAAACCATAAGGATACTCTCTCCATCAGTGTTGAGTGCCTACCTTTCAGTGATCAAATAGAATAATTAGTTTTAATTTGTTTTTAATTAACAAATATTTATTGCACATGTTAACAGAATCAAGCATATAATTTCCAAATACATGGTACACAATGATCATATCTAGTTATCTATCTTCTACTTTCATTCCTTGCCCTCCCCCAGCACCCTCCCTACCCTCCAGAAATTACTATTGAGCTTTTATATTATTTCTAAAAAATCAACTCTAGAGTGTAGGTGGCAAACATGGTAAAAGAAAAAAGATTTTTGCAGCCACAAAAAACCATTGGCAGAAATGAACTCTCCCCACGTCTCAGAGACCATAAATATTAAAACTTAGCTGAGTCTCCCTTTATCTCACTGTACACAATCAGAAAAATCATCTCCAGCTATTGCCTTCACTATGCTGAACTTAATTTTTCCATAAATCTTCCATTTGGCTTTAGTTCCCACCACATGATGACAGGGGTTCCACTGAGATCATCAGAAACCACTATGGCACCAAATCTCAAGGTCCCTGCTTTGCCACCCTGTAGTTCACTTTTTAGTGGTTTTTAGAACAAAAGGTTCTGCCTTTTTAAATCATCTCTTCAAGAAATCCATGTCATTACATTTTCCTGGTTTACTATCTCATTAACTGGATGCCCTCACTCTCTTTCTCCTTCATATATTTTTATTCACCAATGCTAAATATAGGGGTGTCCCCAGCTCAGAGAAATACTCCTTGTACTTCTGTATCTTCACCCATGCCAAGGGTCATGCTCAGTCTCATGGCAATATTTTCCACATTCCCCTGATTTCCAAATATTTATTTTCTTCCCACTCCTCTCCTCTCACGTTCAGACATGTTCTTGTGGATATCAAGGAGAAATCACAAACATCAACACAAAAGTCTTCTTCAAGACTAGCACTCTTTTCCCTGCATCATGTGGTTTTTCTGCTCCATACAGGATTGGGTATCAGCCACTACCTTGGAGTGCTCAAGTCGAAAATTCAGCAATTGTCCTTGATATTTTCAACATTACACTCACACCAATCCATCCCCCAAACCTGCTTATCTTAAAGACAATATTATAAACATATATGTGTGAAATAGGGACACAGAGAGAAACATGTACTCAAAATTATTGCTCTATAGGTATACAATTATATGTGCATTAAATATTTATAAAATATACAATTATAAATAAATAAATCATGTTAAATCACTTTTATTCCTGTTACCAAGTCATGCCATCATTTTATATAATACATATTCTATTGATAATCATATCCATTGGGACAAGTTCTGCTAAATGTCCACAAATTCTCCTCATATCGAGGGACTGAAAAGCTGCTTTTGCCAAAAATCACTGAACATTCAATTAGGCCTAAAGATACCCAATGGACAACTACAAGTGAGATACACTTGGCATATCTGAGATATATTTATTCTATTTAATGGCATATAATAATCACACCATAGAAAAGAGAAAGAAATACCTGCAATATTAGTAAGGACTCCTGAAACATCCCAGGCACAACAGGTGTAGGAAGAGGCCATAACTAAATTGAAACCCTTATCCTGCTTCTGAATACGTTTTGAAAAAAAAATATATGTTCATATACACACATACATACATACATACATACATACATACATACATTGGGTATTTATTGTAATACTCCCTTTCATAGCTGGATGATTAATTTCATACATACAATTAATGAAGATTTGTACAAAAAATAAAAAATAAAAAGCTGCTTGTAAAGCAAGTACTGAAAAGTTTTCTAAAATGTTTCTTAACAAAGCCAGCCAATAAGTAGGCAGATACTCTGGTGAATGCTAGAAAAATTTCTAAAGTACAGTTCTGGTGCCATCTAGTGTCTAATTAATTAGGACATAGCACTCCTAACAATGGGAAAGTACCCACATTAAGCAGAGCAGTAAGTACAAATAGGGATGAGACAGGAATTCTTGAAACCTCAAAGAGGGGTGGGGAGATGTAATTGGAGAAGCAAGGGAGGGATTTTTAAGGAGGCCTTTATCTCACAGGTGGGAAAAGATTGGGGCAGCTAAATGACATGAAGAAGGGTGTGTTTTAGAATAACTGAGAAGGTAAAACATTGCTATGGATGGTAACATTAGATCAGATGCCTAAAAGGGGTCAGTACTTTATGTCTCTTTAGTGCCTGAATTCGTGGGTCAGTACCAGGGAATGGTAGCCCCCATGAAAATGAGAGCAGAGATTCCTTACTGTTTTGTTCATGTCTGTGTACTCTCTGCCTAGGACAGAGCTTGGTACTATAGTTTTTTGTTTGTTTGTTTTTTGTTTTTTTTAATGCAAGGTGTTATGTTTCCATATAAAAAATTAAATGAAGGCTGTGGTTTTGCCTAGAGGTAGAATGTTCGTTTATTATGCATGAGGCATTAGGTTCAAGCCTCAACATAACATAAAAATAAAATAAATGTATTGTGTCCACCTACAACTAAAAATAAATGTTTAAAACAAAAAAGAATACTAAATGATAGTACTGTCAAAATAGATCCCTTGCCCCATCCATTGCAAACTGCCTTTTAGAGAATCATGAAGCTGGAATTTGGCCTTACAGCAGCCTGAGAGGCAGACGTCACTTTGTGTCCTACTTTAAAGACAGGGAGTGTCCCAAAGTAGCACCCGGAAAGAGTCAAGGCCTCTTCCCTCATCAATGCTTTTTTTATTGTCCAGGTGCTATGAACCCCCTACCTGTGAGTGAGTGAGTGAAGGGGACTGTGTGATCCAGATCAGGCTCCAGCAAGTGATGGTGGCATCACAGACTTACCCTCTCTGGACTTCAGGGTCTCAATATTTAAACAGCAGGCACCAAGAAAAGTCTCTGTGAACACACTGGGAAAAAAATTATTGTTCCCCCAAAACAAAGTGTCTCAGGCGATATCCCAAGGACCCTTCCAGAAACCACATGGGACCCAACCATCCTGAAAATATAGAAAGTGCACAGCATCTAATGAGAGGGAGGAAGAAAGAAAGGCTATGCCATGGCATCTTCAGCCTCCCTTCATTGCCTCAGTGGGTAAGAGGGGAAACTGAGGCCCCCAATGGAGCAGATCCCATGGTCACATTACTATCTCATAGCCCAAAGACCCTGCTTCCCCTCTGGGTCCACAGTGACTCCTGACAAAATTACCGGATGCCTCTCCTATCTCCCTTTGCCTCCTGTGGATGCACCTACCATGCTCTCTGCTCCTGCATCACTGTGCCTCCTGGTTCCTAGGCTGTGCTCACCTAACGGGTCCTGGGTGGGGTGCTGCCTCCCACATTCTTCCCCTGTCTTCTCCCCGAACATTGTGCTTATGATTTGGGCTCCACTCACTCAGCCTGACTCTGCCTCACCAGCTCTGCCCATCAGGTCCTCTCCACTTTTTTGCATAGGCTCCACCCAGCATCTGGCCTCTTACCTAAACTGTTCTGCAGAGCCACGCCCACTCCACCGATTTGATCCTCTGCATTCTGTCCACGTGACTCATCCTCTGATGACATATTTAACACTCTGGGATTGTAGTTTTTTTCCTCTACCTCTGGAACCATTGCAGTCTGGCTTGGCCCAATTTCACCAGCATCTACTAGCATACCAAATGGCTCTGCTCTTCTTCTTTAGCCATGGTTTTCCATCAAGTTCACTCCTACACCAGCCTCCCTGTCACCTGGCCTCTCCATTGGTCTTTGAAAACTCCATCTGAAATGAATGAAAGAGATCTTGCAGAGATGCCAATGGTTGTGACACCACTGAGTCTAAGGGACAATTACCTTTGGGCTCTGGTCACGTTTGAACCCCACATCTTCAATGGTTCACCTTGAATCACTCTGCTAAACACAGAGTATATCCATTTACAAAATTCCAGCTAATGATAATACTTTATTTGCATAAATGTGAGCATGTTTTCAGCACTGTCTTTGTATTATGGATGCAGAAGAGGCACTGTCAAGCAACTAGCAATGTCCCTGCCCTATTTGTGAAAGAGGCCAGCCAGATTAAAAAAGCATGTTTTCAAAGGACCTGGCCTTCTCCTTTTTTTTTTAAGCTCTGTGGCCTTCAGCACCTTTTCTTACCCTTTTAACACAGGATGGGCACAGCTACTTGGCAAACAAGAGTCATCTGTGATCTCTTCTCCAGCCAGACTGGGGCATCTCAGAATGAGAAAGCATAGGTATCTGGTCATGGCCATCTTTCTCAAGGTTCAGTCTCAGAAAAGAAAGCCTCTTCATAATGACTTTTGTATAGCTATGGTTTATTCTGACAGCCTGACCCAATGCTATAGAGACAGGGCAGCAGTTGGGGACTTGGGTTCCAAGCTGCAGAAATTGAACTAGGTGATTTAATTTAAAAAAAATAACACTGGGGAAGACAAGGAATCTGATAGCAAAGTTCAATAAAACCAGGAGCTGGGTTTTTCCAGGTGATTTCAGTGGCCAAAACCCCTTTATAGTTCTTGCTGAACCCCATTATTATATGAGCACACTGGAACCCTTTCTGTTATTGCTTTATTGCTGCAAAACAACAAAAAGAAGGGGTCTGGTTGGCTGGGTATAGGTATTGGCTGGGAGTACAAATTCTTCACATTCAAAAGGTATTAAAGGATAAATTGAAGTATGCTAAAGAGTTAAGGGAAGGACATTCTAGGTAAGAACACCATGTGTTACCTCACAAAGAAATTTGTGTCCTCTCAGAATCACACAACCACACTATTCCAGGTGCTTTTCTCATCATGTCATTCAATATCCCCAAACCTTTTCAAAATAGTGCCATATTTTGAGAAACTGATTGCATTGTTTCACAAAAATGCTAAAGGCTTCTATAAAGAATTCAAATATACAGCACAATACTGTAAAACTGTACAAGGGATGGGAATCTTGCAAAAACCCAGTGCCCCAAATACCAGAATTAACATTAGGCAGTATCATTTCCCAGGACATTTTAGTCACATAGATTGGAGGGTGAATAAAAAAGCAAGGATGAGTAGAAAGAAAGAAAAGAATTTGATTAAAATGGGGTTAAATGTGGGCTGGGTTTGTGGCTCAGTGGGAGAGTGCTTTCCTAGTGCACACGAGGAGCTGTGTTATATCAACATCACATAAAAACAAAAAAATAAAATAATGGTTAAAGTTATAAAAAAGTTATTAAATATGAAAACACAGAATTTTCACTTGAATTCATGGAAAGAAAAAAAATCAGTAAAAGAGAAGTACTTGTTAACATGACATATTTATTTTGTGATCAAAATGCTTATTTGATATAAGAATACCGCAATATTGTGATTAACAATGTGTCTCAAAAGCTAAAAAATACCATTAAAAATATCTGAGTATGAGGCTCAGTGGTTATGTTCCCCTAGTTTCAAACCCTTGTACAAAAAAAAAAAAAGAAATGAAAAGAAAAGAAAAAAGAAAAAAAGAAAGAAAGAAAGAAAAGAAATAAAAAAGGAAAAAAAAATATGGTTTCTTTTTCTTATATTACATATTACGATTTTAGCATTCATTTTTACCTGCTGTGGAGGCTGTGAAACATCAGTCTGTCGCACATATGTCCTTGCCCACACTTGACAATTTGCTCTCAGGCTATTGTTTTATGTCAAGGTCTATACTTTACCTGCCACCTCACTTTAATTGGAAATCTTTTCAAATCTTAGGTTTCTCTGGAGGCAGGGTTCATCTTCAGTCTTTGGACCCTGGCTTCTTCCTTCTGTGTTCATTTAGATTCAGGTAATTCTTGGAGAAGACCCACTTCAAAATTGGGAACAGTAAGGCTTGCTTAAAATCACTTTTCCAATGGCCCATCAGTGCAGAAATTGAGATTGGACCAGTGTTAGTCTGTTGTGGAACAGTTCTCAGGAGAGCCATGGGATTCCTGGGATTTTTGACAAGAGGAAAGATTCTCACTCTCTGTGAGCATTCTGAGACAGATGAGGGATCCTGGAGATTACTCAGGCCTAACTCTGCCCCAAGGGCTCAGATTAAGTAAAGTAGGGGTTTTGTGTTGTACTTCCACTCCATCCCCAGAGACCTGAAAAATAATTGGTTACAAAGATGGCTGGGTCTTTTGACCTACATTGTTCCTGAATGTGAGGACATTGAATAGAAAGTAGAACAAGGAGAAAAACAAATGCATCTGTCTTTCCACTACTAGAAAAATATACTCATCAAATACTGAAAAAGATTTCCTTTTACTTGAAAATCAAAAAGCCCAGTGGTTGGCAGTCTGGGCTGCTATGGCTATCCAGCTATGCCATCATGCCCCGAAACCTTTCTGTTTTTCATTCTGCAATCCATTCATTACAGCAATCAGGGGAAAGGGAAGAAGGAAAAAACAAAAATCTAAGAAGCCCAGTTGTTTCCACTGATATCTCATTGGCCAGCACAGAATCATAGAGACCCCCTACCTGCAAAGAATATTGGGGAATAAAGTTTGGTTTTCACTTTTAGTTTGGGTTTGGTTATGTTTTTTGGTTATGGGGACTGAATCTAAAATTTCTTAAGCACCGATCAACCATCCCCAACCCTTTTTTATAGTTTATAGACTGCTTCTCTCTAATATTTTTAGGGCCTCACTACATTGCTGAAGCTGACCTTAGACTTGTGAGTCTCCTGCCTCAGCCTCTATAGCCCCAGGAATTATAGGCATGTGCCACCAGGCCTGCCTAGCTTTTTTTTTTACGTGCTGGAGTTGGATCCTGTGGGAGGCCATCCTTACATGATTTGAGTTATCTCCCTGGATGGGTGAGAAGTGCTTAAACACAGCCTGTGTTAAAAAACCTTCCCCACCCTTTCCCAGGTCTGAGGGCTTGTCCATGCAGAGGTGTGCCAGGCCACTGACCTGAAGACCCAATTGCCAGCCATGACCTTGAGCTGCTGCCCCCCTTAACCTTCATTGGATGGGATTTTCTCTTGAATTTTTTGTTGCCCAATAAAAGCTCACTCCCTGGCGTGCTCTCCCTCTCTCGCTAATCTCTTCTGTAAACCACACCAACAGATTAGGTGGCTGGAGGTGGGAGCTAGGAAAAGCCATCTCAGAGTTGCGTTAAAGGTATGAGATGCTGTCTCTTTAATTTAAAATTCTCTAGCAATTTCTTATGCACTGAATTTTCTTTCATGAAGCTCGCGCTGGTCACCAAAGCAGAGGAACCCAGAGTCAGGCACATGGGAAACACTCGTTTTACTACTGAACTGTACTTTCAGGCCTAAACCTGTCATTTTGAATTATTAGAAACCCATTTTATAAAATATAATGTCCCAGTGGAATAAATTAGAGATACCTTCTCCTGGACCTTAAAAACCAGTTGTGCTCGGGTGGCTTAGTGTAGGCCCAGTGCATACTCACTCACGAGGTGGCATGAAAGGATGGGCATCAAGTGAGGAATGTTTCCTCATTGACTGTTAAAGGAGAACTGCTGGATAGGTTTCCAGCCTGAGATATTGTTCTTTCACATGTGTTAGGGTGGGCATCCCAGGTAGAGAAGGGATACAGGGTGAGTGCATTTGGGTGGTTACCCACTGAGATACATTCCAGTTTTTTAAAATATTTTTTTCTTTGTTGATAGATTTTTATTTTGTTTATTTATATGTGGTTCTGAGAATCAAACTCAGTGCCTCACGCATGCCATGCAATTCAATTGTACTACCACTGAACCACAGGCCCAGCTCATCCCCAGCACCTTTTATTTATTTATTTGATTTGGCCCTTCTGAGATTCAACTCTTGGATACTCCACCACTGAGCAACATCACCAGCCTCATTTTGTATTTTATTTAGAGTCTCACTAATTTTCTTAGTTAATCACCAATGTTGAAGCTGACTATGAACTCATAATCCTTCTGCCTCAGCCTTCTTAGCCACTGAGATTACATGTGTGTGCCACTGTGTCTGGGTCCCCTTCTCTTTCTTGTTTTTTTTTTAATTATTATTATTTTGATACAGGATTAAATTGTTTCTTAGGACCTCTCCAAGTTAATGAGGCTGGATTTGAACTCTCAATACTCCTGCCTCAGCCTCCACATTCACTGGAATGACAGACCTGTGCTACTGAGCCAACTCTAATAAATTTTTTAAAGTTATTTATTCCATCACAATATGGATCTATTTAAACTTACAATACAAAAACATACATATTACATATTCACTTATTATAAATAAATTTATAAAAATTAGCATATGCCATTTTTATGAAAGTAGATGTCACAAAACTTACTTTCATTGACCAAACGTGACCCATAAAATCTTGAAAACACATGGACATTTGATTTTTATATTTTTATTCTTTTTCCAGATTTATTATTATAGACAAGTTCAAAACACTGAATGAGTGAATGCAGAGAATTATGCCAATTTCCCAAATTATTAATTGAGGAAAATATTTTATTTTTCCTAGTAATGACATTTATTTTTCCACAAATACTGCATGTGGAATTTATATGTTGAAGCTGAAATGTGGATTACACAGAAACTGAAAACAGAAATGCTAACCAGATTTATGATAAGAATGAGAAAGAGACTGATTGTGTGTAAGGAGTGCCAAAAACAGTTAAGACCAGAAAGTAACTCTTAGTTTTTAAAGTGCAATAAGGTGATTATGTTCTATAATAACTTCTTAAACAAATCAAAATAGCCAGAAATTTGCAGGTTTCAAACAAATAATAATAATTTTAATGAGATGAAAATTACCCTGATCTGATAATTACACTCTATATACACATGTTGAGTTACAATAATGGGTACATATCCAAGTACAAACAGTAGATTCCAGTTAAAAATTAAAATAAACAGAAATCAACTCTTTGATGTTTTAACCAAATATCTACATAACCTCAAAATTGTAAAATAGTATCCTATGTTCATTAATGTTTCACTTTTTTGGTTTTTCTTACTATCCTGTCTTTTATATTTAAAAGGTCCAAAGAGTCATGGAACAATTTAGCTTCATCCACATGGATTTCTGATGACTGCTATTTTTTTCAAAACTTGTTTACACTTTATTTTATTATTTTATTTTTTATGTGGTGTTGAGGATTGAACACAGTTTCTCACATGTGCTAGGGAAGCACTCTACCACTGAGCCAAAATCTTAGCCCTGATGACTGGTGTTTTTAAATATGTGGCTTGAAACAATTTAAAATACATACCTACTATTTCAGACACTTGACTTAAAACACAACATGCCTTGTATAGAAAATATTCCATCAGATTAAAATCAAATTTTCTGTATCAATTTTACGGATGGTTTCTTTACTGAAGAAATACATTCTGCTTCCTTCAAGCAGATGAATGTTGGGATTTTATGGAAGTTCATCTTTTATGCTTTGGTCAAATTCTTTTTTTTAATTAAAAATCTTACAATGAAATGACTTTGAGTGTATCTGAACGGTGACTTTAATTACCACCTTTATTCCAGATGACTGAGGAGAACACAATAATAAAATATTTCTACTTATACTAAATAGCTGGACTTTCGTCACTTAAGATATTTTTTCAGGTCATGATAATAATATATATGCAAGGTGGATAGCTACATCGGCGATTCAAAGACAGGTCTAAAATACTGCCAAACAGCTTTCTACACATATTGCTAAAATATTTTAACATTATGAAAACACTTTGAAGCAACCACATATGTAGCCATTATTAAAAGAAAAGATTTAAATCTATTAAATCACATATATGAGGAACTGCAAAATTAAAACATAATGGCCAGCATTTCTACTGAGGACTTTTTATTTCAGAAACACATCCATGTTTGATAGTTGTTCTTCTTTGATACACAACACCTCTAGAATATATGTAATATGACTCCTTATATGTCATACAAGATGATCAGATTTAGCATCAAGGTAACACTTTAACTCAAAAAAACATTATAAATACAAATCAAAAAATCATCTTATTGGGCATGCTTCTCAGTGTCATCTTAGATGACATATTAAAGGCATTAGTTCGGGTAGTAAATGGTCAAAAGACAGCACAAAAAATACATCTGTGTGCACACCTACTACATTGAGATTCATTTTTTCAGATGGTTTCAATTCTTTACTTTTGTGAAATCCTTCCATTTCAATTCACTGAAAATTGTAGAGTATTCAATATGTTCCTACTGCTTAATCAAGAAGAGAAAGATGAAATCAAATAACACACTACCCCCAAAAACCTCAAGATGAGATTATATCAAGAACTATTTTGATAATATATGGCAATTCTGAATCTATAAGAAAGCCTATGTACAGTGGGAGCAAAGTTATCATTACATAATTCAGACATAATTTGGTAATAATATTGGAATGGCACCAGGAGGATATTAGAGGGACTTGATAATTGAAGTGACAAAAAATGTGTGTTCGGTGAATCCACATATATACCTGCAATAGGATAGGCTGAGATTGATGAAGATGACACTATTTGAAACAAAGGCTTCTGCTTCAATTTCTCCTAAGATATATACTATTAACATGAAATATGAAAAAACATGAAAAATCAACAAACTATATTATTTTATTAGTAAAAAAAAATTCCTCTGAGGTTTGTCTTGAGATTTCAGCTAACACCATAATTTTCTTCTGAAACTTCACATTCCTTTTCTAGCACAAGATCTAGCCCAAGAACTTTACCATTGGTATCTTGGCCCCAATAAATCTAGGGATGCTGATAATTATGGGATTCATAGTTACAGATATTTTTGTCTCAGAATTTTGGAGATGACATCAAATACAAATTAATAATCTACTTTCACAACTTTTTTGGGGGTGCTTCTCCATTTGTTCCACCTGCCTGCTGAGTGTTTTCTATTACATCACCTTGAGCCCCAGAAACTCCTGCTTGGCAAAGTTCAACCATCAATTCTCACAGCAGAGCTGTAATTCCTTGTTCCTTGTACATATTCTACATGTTCTTGAATGCTTGATTCTTATTTTATTCTACTGCCATCATGAATGTGACCTAACATGATATTATATTTATTACTGTATGCTGAACATTTGTACCAATGTATTAATTTCTAAGGCATTTGTTTTCAATATTGGGGGTGTTCCAGGAAGTCTTTTTTTTCTGAGGCTCATGTCCTAGCATGTTTCTAAAAGTCAATAAATAGATAGAACTCTAACTAAAAAACAAATTATGTTATCACTATTAATACATGAACATTAAAATAAATAAACAATATTTAAAACTCTCAGCCCATAGGTATAAGAACTTAGATTACATAAATCAGTTTGTTGGAACACACAAACTACCAAAATGCATTTTATCCTTGGTGATCATTGTACTGGGAAGTAATTTTTGGTTTCAGCTTTGGGCTCTCACAAAGCCTTGGGTTTATTAGAGTAGGACACTGCTGTTTTCTTTTGTAACCATGACATGATATCAATCATATGTAAAAAGAAAAAAAATAACAGAAATAGGAAATATTTCTTTCAGAAAAAAAGAAGAAATTACAAGCACATTGTGATAGTGCACAGAATATCCAAAATGAGCCCTCTGTATACGGGGCATCTACAGAAAGCATGAACTTGTATACCTGCTGGGAGAAATAAAAAGGTTGTACCCTCCAGCAAAATGGGCTTTATTATTTGAAAGTATAAAAAAATAGCCATTGATAAGTAATAATTCTTGCAGGACTGAACATTGAATGTACATTTGCAAGAATATAAAGTAGATTCCCAGAGCTATTCAATACACAAATATTGTTAAAAAATGAAATTCAGAAATAGCCCAAATGTCCATCATTTGTTTAGTTCCAACTTTGGTCTATCTATACCATGGAAAGTTACGATTATTGCATATGTGGAGTGTTTTTCAGGTTGATTCATTGAGTGAAAAATAAGGGGCAGACAGGATATACAGGAACACTCCCTTTTGGGTAAGAAAGAAATTTACATAATAACATATTATTGTAATTGCCTCCTACCAGAACAAGAAACAGTAAGAATATATACTAGAAACAATTAAATCAGTTGTTCATCAAGGGCAATGTTTAAATATTAGTGGGGACGGAATATAGGTGAATCTTCAGTGTATTTTAATGTGGGTTTATATTTGAGCCACATAAACAAAAACCATGTTCAAAAAACAGAGTTAAATCAAAGGACAAAAATCAAGCCCAACACAGAGTTAAGAGTCTGACAACCCAACAATAACCATACTATTCTGTGACTAATTAATTTCTTAAGCTTGCATGATTTCCAGGATTTTTTCTTCAATGTGAACAAAATGTTTACCTGAAGTAGCAATGCTTACTATGATGTAACATTTACTGATCAGTAATTGACAATAAAGGATCACAGGATTCATATGCAATGTTTAGTGTCAGCACAGCAAGGGACAAGATCGGTTGTTTGCTTTCTCCATTAGACTGGAGTTTACAAGGGCAGGGGCCACTTCTTATCTAGTGTGAGCAGCCTGGTGAATACACAGATATGACTATTAATATACACTGAAAATTCTTTGAAATTTTAATGCCAAGAGTACAGAGAGGACTTGACAGTTACTTTCAGGTCCAGGTTTTACAAGCTTAGCTATACACACTTGGGGAAAAATGACCAGTCCTAGACCCTGTGTGAGTATGCATTTTAATGTTGTGGTAATTTATCATAAGCCTAGGCAGAAAAAGGTGGGGTCCTGCAGGTTATTAAGTCATGGAATAGGATTATTGTCATTTATTAAAAGAAAGCTGAAAAGAAACTTCTCAATTTATCCTGTGAGGACAGAGATGGTGTATTTCTTTACTCTCATCAAGCTGCTATACTAATCTTTGGTAGACTGGGTGGTTTATAAGCCACAGACACTCATTTTCACACTGTGTAAGATCAAGGCACAAGGCAATTCAATGTTTAGAAAGGACATTTCTAATGGTTAGAAGCTTCTGGCTGTTACATCATGTGGTGGACGAAGCCAGGTAGCATGTAGCACTGTTCATTAGAGCATTAATTCCACTGATGAAGACTTCAGCCTCAGGACCTCAACACCTCCCCAAATACTCACCTTCTAATACCATCACCTTAGTGGAGAGGAGTTCAACCAAGGTACCCAAGGGGTCACAAACCTTCAAATTAGAGCTGTCTAAGAAAAAGCAGGTACTCACTAGTCAATAAACCTGTTGGAAACTTGATCTTAGACATCTGAGCTTTCAGAAGTCCACAAATGAATTTTTTTTTTGCTTGAAGTTATATGTTTGTAGTACTCCCTTAGAGCAGTCAAAACAGACTAAAATATATTTAAAGTGAAAATTCTGTCTTTTCAATTGTTCCTTCAATATGAACTCTTCCCTGAATTTTACACAGGTTATCAACTCTCTGGGCATCCCTCCATGTATGTGCCTATGTACATGCACATACAACAGCAAGGAGCTTGGGGATTACCCCCGAGCCCAATCCTCATATTCTGCATTTCTGCATGTCAAATTTGGGAACCATCCACTTGGCCCCATCCCTGCAAGGCAGGCGCAGACCTCTTGTAGTGTTACTCTCTGAGCTACCTCTTTAAGATAGGAGTGAAGGCTCCTTCTACCCTGCACTCTGGACTCTGTTCTTACCTCTTCAGGGGCCCTGCCAGTATACTGGTTAGAGCCAGGCCTTCCATTGCACCTGTACATAATTTTCCTGCTCTATGACCTGATAATTATGTGCCACTTTACCATGCTCATCTCTGTATTTTTTCCTCTGTTCCCACAGCAACAATGAAGCTGCCATTTGCTAGCTGTGTGACCGTAAGTAAGTTAACTCAACACAGCGGAGCATTCCTGTCCTGCAACATGGGTGTAAACATGGCTTGAACTCATGGAGTTCTTATTGCCAGTGAAGAGTTCAGGAATAAAATTCTCAAAAACAATAGTCCAGTACATGGTCATCAATTGCTCCTGTTATCATTAAGTGTCACCATTTCTAGCTGTCAATCCCACTTCACAACATGGGAAACATGAATCCTTGAAAAGTAAAAAATAAAATAAATAAAATACTTAAGTTCATGTGCCAGTGGTCCCAGGTCTGCTCTGACTCTAGATTCCCTACCCCCAACCAGAGCTCAGGGCAGAATGAATACAAAGGTGCCACATGAGGAGAGGACTAATGTAAAGTGGATAAAGGCAGATTCATAAATGGACAAAAGGTAAATAATTGAGGGAAGGAACCAAATCTTACATCTGACACTTGGAGAATTAGGAGATTTTACTTCACATTGTCTCCCTCCTCTTGAGAACAGAACTGTACTGAAAACAGACCACTGAGACAGGTTAGTCATCAATGCAGACAATAACGGACACTCTGGAAGTTACCAGGCTGGTTGGTGCATGTACAAGTAGTCAGAGTCACAGATTGGAAGACCTCAAATGGTTCACATGAGACCTTTTGCTTCCTGCATCTTCATTCCCTTGTTCACACAATGGCAGGCTGAGCTTGGACACTTAACGTCCTGTGTGCTGGCAGGTGACATCCCCAGAAAATAGCATCTACATATATTTTCACAAGTTTACTCATTCTATTCAGCCTCATAAAAGAATGGAATTATATCATTTGTGGGACATGAATGAATCTGGAGAACATAAAATTAAATGAAATAAATCAGATGCCAAAAGACAATTGTCAAGTGTTTTCTCTAATATGTGAAAGGTAAAAGAAAAATGGAGTTGAAAAAAGAAGTGGATCTCAAAAAAATTGGAGAAAGAATAGTTGAGTTTAGACTGATTGAAGAGAGGATAAGAGAGATGATTCAAGCACTGAGAAATGAGACTGCTCAATGATGTTATGCCCATATATGTATAGGTCAAAAATGAACATACTAATAAAATAATTACAATGTCCTAAATTAAATGACATTTTTGGTAACAGTGACTGAAATTCAGCATGCTTCACCATTGAGCATCATCCCGTCACGAGTCCTATTTTTGTATTTTTTCTTGAAACATGGTTTTGCTAAGTTGTTCACGGCTTTGCCAAAAGAGCTAAATCTGGGTGCCCACAAAGCAAAAATACAAAGGCCTGTCATTCCGCTAACTAATGGAGCACTCACTAGGCAATAAGTGCTAACTATCTATGACTTCATTTAATTCTCACTATAGTCTTGGGAAGCAAGTGGCATTAGCCCCATCTTAAAGATAAATAAATAGAAGAAAAATTAAATTAAAGCTGAGTGAGGTGGCACATGTCTGCCATCCCAGCAGACTGGGAGCCTAAGGCAGGAGGATTGTGAGTTCAAAGCCAACACATATGCTTGTTCAACTATTTATGCCCTTCTCCTATTTTTTATTTCTCTTGCACACGGCTTTGAAGGTCTCATTCTTTGGCATTTCTTATAATTTTTTTTTCTGCAGCTTTCAAACTACTTCAAATTCAACCATGTGGAAAGCTACCTGTAGATATTGCAGTTTTTATTTTATTTTATTACCATTTAATTCAAGTTTCCAAATCTCTCTCAAAATACCTTTTTTTTCATTTTTATGATACTTTTATTAACTCTTCACATATTGATAATGGTTGTGATAAAGCAGTGTCTTCTGACTCCAACACTGGAATTTCAGTTACCTGCTTGAAATGATTGTACTTTCTTTTGATTCTACATCACAAGTCTCCACTTTATTTTTTATGCTTTATATAATTTTATATATAATACAGACAAGACTAAGCTAATATTACATGGTCTGTCTCAGAGAAAGGGCAGGCCTCCCCTCTACCTCCATTAGTGAATATGAGGGCTCATCACAGGTTCCTTAGCGTTGCCTTTCAGCATGGGCTCTGACTCAGCTCCATGTTCAATCTTCCTGTGATCTCCTCAGCCTGTGGCCTTCAGTTGTTGTTGTTGTTGTTCCTCCTCCTCCTCCTCCTCCTCCTCCTCCTCCTCCTCCTCCTCTTCTTCTTCTTCTTCTTCTTCTTCTTCTTCTTTTGAAATTTCAGATTAATTTTAATATTTTACATATAGCCTGAAACCCAAAAAAGTCAATTTAAAAATGGTGTCATGCAGAAACAACACTACCCCAAAAGCAGGTGCTTCATGTGAGAAAAAGCTAGGGAAGAGGAGCCTATCACACATGATTGAGAGAGCACCCTCAGAGCCATGGTGTAACAATGGGAGGTGCCAGAAATCCCTCACCCCAAAGTTGAGGCATTGTAAATTGTTTAATTGGACTGGACTAATTTGATCTTATGATCAGAATAATAGCAAATTTGTGTGGACATGATTCCAATTGAGATGCCTTTCCAAACATGTCCAGAGAAATATTTGGAGGCCAGCTCTCCCAGGATTGCTGTTATCCAACAAAGAAGAAGTAAAATTAAGAGACAGCTTACGTGTTACACAGGGAAAGCCACAGTTCTGTGTTTTCCAGGGAGATTTTTGTCATATTTCTCTAGAAATAATATTATAGGCCTGCAGAGACAGAACTTAAAGATGTCTTTCCTTAAAACGTGCAACTCTTTAGGCTATTACCTGCACCACATCATCCTTTGCCTCATTCATCTGGATTAGTGCCTCTGCATTCTTAGATTCAAAAGTAGTGTGCAGTTGGGTCATAGAAAGGCTGTGGAAGAAGGAAATTTTATCATACTAGTGAGGTTTCTTGTAGATGCAGAACAGAGACTTCAGCTCCAACGGTTTTACTCAATCCAGAGGACTGTGTTCTATATGGTACATTGAGAATATTTTCTTCTAACAATGTTTGCTTCTTTAATTTATATCCTCGTAAAATGAATCATTTTTAGTAGGTAGTAATGATTAATTTTAGTTTTCCATTTGTTCTAAGTTTAATGAGTTCTAGTCATACAACTTACATATGGAATGTCATCTAGAGATTTTAAAAAATACTTATTTGTATACATATTATAAAAGAAGACATGAGTTTTAACTTGATATTTTATAAACTTTTATTTTATTTTATTTTCATGTGATGCTGAGGATAAAACCCAGGACCTCACACATGCTAGGCAAGTGCTCCACCACTGAGCCATATCTCCATCTGTAATTTAGCATTTTTTATTTATAAACTTGCTTCTGTAATATTAAAAAATAAATAGAACTACTATTGATGTGAATTCTATAATTTGAGTAATTATATGTTTTTAAATTTTTAGAATGAAATGATATTCTATGTTCAAAACATCATAGAGGGCAATATCACAATGCCATAAACTGCTTATATTTCTCATAAAGTCTTTGGATCCAATTTAACTCAAAAGATTAAAAATTTTCTGATCCTGTACTCTTTCAGTTAGGAAATGACAAATGAGAGCAACATGATAAAAGGGTTTGGAAGCACACTGAATATTTTGGAAAATCAAATGAACATACTAGTAATTTTCTATTCCTGGATTAAAAATAAACAGGAATATAATTTCCAAGTTTAGAGGAGGAATATTTGTGTTCATTTGTTCTTTATGTATTAGTTTCATGTGTGTATATATATGTGTGTGACTATATGCATACATATATGCCCTTTCCCATTTCTGTCACAATGGAAATGTCTGAATCTAATTTTTCTTAAAGGAACATTGAGGTCAGTTGAATCTCATCCTACCCTGATCAATGTACTTGAATTTCTGATGTTTTCACAAACTCAGTTGTTTTTTAGTTCTTTTTCTTTTTTGCTTGTTTGTTTTGTTTGTTTTTTGTCTTTGGCATGAACAAATAATTGTGAACCTATCTCATTCTCTGGTCACTGAAACACAAAGAAAAAGATGAAACAGGAAAGCCAAAGTTGTGGGGAAGAAAAACAGGACTTGAATTTTACATAATTACATCAATCAGAGGGACAGACTGCCCTCTAGGACTCCTTGAATTTCCAAGTAATGACAGCTTGACATCTGTGAAGAAGCACCTCTCTGGCTTCTTATTTCTATACTTTAAGATTAAACAGATCTTAACTTTATGAACCATACAAATTTATTGATCATCAACTATGTGAAATATCTAAGGCTAGACTCTGGGATGAGGATTTCTTTAAGCCACTGTGCATTTTCTAGCTTGCATGGTAATTGCTCTCTAATTTAGAAACTCTATGATTACCAAGAGTTTCTAAAAAATATTCTATAATTAGAAAGAGGCATATAACTTACATAAGCATATATTACATTAATACATCTGAATGAAAAAAGCATGTGAGATCACAAAACAAAAACATAGACCTAAAACTCCTCACACAGCTATAAAATGTGCTGCAATTACAAAGCAAAACAACTGTCTTTTAGGTCCAGGCATGTGTTTTCAAAGTCATGTAGCTAATGAATGTCTATACCTTCTTTATTTCAAATTTATTGCTGTGCATGCATTATCATAATTTGTTTGAAGAATCATATGTTGAGATAGTGTTTCATTTCAAAAAAACTCTCTTAAAAGAACTAAGAATTTTTCTTGTAACATCCATCACTAATTGCATTAGTACCATAGTTATATGGTGAATTGTGAGCCTATAGGAGAAGTTCACTTAAAATTTAAAAATTCTGTGTCACTGAAAAGGTAGGAGACATATTAAAGCTGACCTTATTGTGTAGGAAACAGAAATCTGTTAAAGGAAATATATCTAGGTATTTGGTAATTTTTGAGGTACTGATCTGTATATAATAAGTAAAACTTTGTTGTATTTGCAGATTTATGAAACTGCTTCAAAATAAATGTGTCTTGAGAAATAATATTAGTATACATAACTTCTACATCTATATCTAGAAAATTTACATAATATCATAAAAATTATATGATTTGTGTATAAATGCTATTCACTGTATAGTATTTTGAGGAGATTCATGGATTTCATATTTTGCTTCAAATATGTTTCTTCAAAAATAAACATAACTTGGTTATAAAGCTTTTTGTTTTATATTATATCATCAATTTATGGTGACATTATTATTCTCTTCTAAGCACAACTCTATTTATAAAAAATTAGTGATTCTTTTTCTTGGTGTCATTATCTTCCAAAATTCTTATCTTTTGTAAAAAACAATGATAATTTTGTAGTGCAGAATTACATCCTATTAAGCCTATTTTGTTTCCTCCAATTTTAATCATGTATCTAAATTCATATTAAAATGTGTTGAACATTTTTGATTGTGTATTATAAGCCCATAAACTAAGGTAACTATTTTACTTAGAGATTTAGATCTTCAAATAAACAAGGCTATTTTACCAACAGTGAATTAAAGTAACAGTAAAATAGAAGCATAAAATGAGATAAACATCCACAATGAAAAGAGGAGGTAATCTCCAGTGACAAAAGACTTCAAAGAACTTCTGGAAAACAGAAAGTCTGGAAGTAGATGAAGGATGCATTTGAGTTCTAATTAGGGCTTCCCAGGAAGTGGATTAAGACCATGACTAGGCATCTTGGAAGTCCATAAGCTAGTGTGCTTCAGATAAGCACAATGGAAATAAAGGGAAGGAAGCACATTTGGGCACACAGAATCTGGGGTTGCAGTCTAATCTCAAAGGAGGCTTCTTCTTACTCAAAGGGAAATTATAGATCTGTCTTGTGCTCTCATATTTTTCCTACTTGAGACATGGAGTGTGTTTTACATGAGTCTCAAACAGTGTTGAGTTTAGGAAGCCTTAAGTGGGATTAGCCAGAAAAACGATCTTCTACTAAAGAAAATATTTTGAAAGGACCACATTCAGCAGTTGTCTGGGAAATGAATCCTTCAGTCCTAATGGTGCCATAAAGCATAGTTCCCTATAGTGACACCCCAGAAACTTAGTTAGTTTATGGTACTGGTGAGACTCTATTCCTGAAGAAAACTGATAAGAATGGAAAACGGTGCGATTAATTACAGTTTTGACAGCTGTGTAGACTAAATGTCAAATTAATAGTCATCTTGTGTCTCTTCTGCTGTTCATTTTAGATCCACTAAACATACTTATTTTGGTCTCTATACTCATCACCAAATCATTTGAGGCTCCTCATTATAATTTTCTCAAGACACAACTACTACACTGGTCCTTTTACAATCCTTGTATGGAAAGTGAATACTAAAAAGTAGACAATTGGATAATGTGTTTTCAAATTGAATCATCTAATTTTTATCTTCAAATATACAATGGACTTTTATATTTGGATACAGTGGATACCATAGTAATAGACCAATAGTAATATTTTTATTTTTGTTAAGTGTGGTCTGATACAATTCTAGGCATGATGTATTGGCAGTTTATTAGTGGTACTTGCTTAGCATTGCAGCATGGAATCAATGTCTTTCTGGTGAGGAGAGTGAACTGACCTAGCTAGGATTGTAATTTCTCCTCTTGCTTTCGGTTTTCTTAGTACATAAAATTTAGAGTCTTCAGGTGCAGTTTAAATTTTAGTTGGAATTTTGTTATACATCCTGTTGAAAAAGTGTCCTCTTAAATAACTAGGATTTCTAAAAGTGGAGGATGCAGCAGCATGGCGTAAGAAAATATAATTGGCAAGTGCATTAATAAGAGTGATGGTGAGTTAAGACTCTTAAACTTTTACACTCTATTTCATGGATATATATAGTGTGTCTCTTGGTAGCATAACCTGATATAATGATGTGAAATTTAAGAAGTGTTAGCAACACCATCACCTGTTCCAGAATTCTACAAGACCAGCAGCTTTTTTAGATGATAATACAGTTGATACCATGGTCATAGACCAATAGTAATATCTTTTATTTTTGTTAAATGTGGTCTGATTCAATTTTAGGCATGATGTATTGACACTTTATTAGTGTTACTTGCTTAGCATCTGTTGTCTGTAAAAGTAAAATTTAAAAATAAATGTTTGGGTTCTTCTGGTTAAAATTATTTCTGGGTTAAATGACGTCCACATGTTAATTTATTATGAGAAAATGATAAAAAAATGATGCTGTAACAAGAACCTAGAGATAGACCTCTCCTCCTAGCTGGCTAGATATTTGGAAGAAGCATTTGATAAATAAAATATGGTGACTACAAACCACTATGGTACTCAGTCCTAATTCATCCTGTGCAGCATCAGAAGTTGGATAAAAACAACTAGCCAAGTCCAGTTGTCAACTTTGTTGTCTTGTACAATGTCCATGATGTATGTACTTTGGTATGTGATAGCATGAAATTCTATGATACTTACACTGCATTATCTCTCTCAGAGATACATCCTTATTACTGTACCCCCCAAATTTTATAGTCTTCAAATTTCCTTCTAAACCCTTGACCAAGTCTTGATTTCTTCCTGTTATTTTATGTACCTTCTTATCTGAGGTAACTTCTTTTTCCACGTGAAATTAAGGATGAAGTGTGCTGCCAAGTGTTCTGCTCTTTAGAAAGAGTTCTTTTTCATTTTTTTTATTTTTCAAGGGTAATCCTGAAAGATACTGTACAATGGTGTTTTTTTACTTCACTTTACTTCTAAATGAAGATAACTCATATTTATTTCTAGTAATATTTTTATAGAGGTTGGGCTAATTTCCTCTTCTATCTGATTCACAAAAGGGATCTTTTCCCAAGAATGGAAATGAATAGGTGTTGTATCACACCTTTGCTCTGAAATTGATCGGGGTTTCTGAGAAAGAGTGTAACTCAGTGACTATCTTCTTGGTTAGTTATTTGCTTAGTTATTGGTCACACTCTACAAGTGTGACCTCAGGTGAAATGCCAAGGAAGGTAGAGAGTAAAATAAGTAGAAGTTATCAATTGATTAAACAATTCAGTTCTATTGTAACTGAAGTAAGGTTTGTGAAGTACTAAATGACTTGCATATCTCTCTGCCTTCCGTTTAAAATCAAAATATAAAATTAATATTTATTTTTATGTATCATAATAAGCTTGTAAAAATAAAATTTACACCTATTATTTTTCTAATCCTGTTAATTATTTCTTTCTTTTCTTGATTATATGAATTTTTTTCTAACTGATACTAACTTGATAACCTGTGTCATTTCCTGGTTTACAAACACTTATTTATTTTTGTCTCTTTTTAGTTATAATTGGCCTCCAGTGACCAAGGGAAGTCTGCTCCTTATTCAGACTTCTGCTCTGCTCCTCCCAGCCCAGCTTCAGCCTCTCAGCTACCCAAACCCTCATGCAGTTGGTTGCAAATTCTTCTAGAAGCTGTTTTACTGTCTACCTTTCAGGACTAAAAATAAAAGTCAAAACTTAAGAAAAGATACTTTAGGGCTGATGATATGGCTCTAGTAGTAGCGTGCTTGCCTAGCATGCATGAAGCACTGGGTTTGATTCTCAGCACCATGTAAAAATAAAAAAATATATAAAGATATTGTGTCCACCTAAAAGTAAAAATGGATTTTTTTTTAAACAAAATACTTTAAAAAGCAAAATGTAGAGGGAGAAAGTAGCAACATTTTTTTGGTAAATTAGGCTTTTTTAAAATTTTTAAAAATGTGTCTTTTTTTTAATATGGGTCACCCACTTACACTTCATCAAATTAAAAGTTTCTTTGCTAATTTTAGGTGACCAATGAATAGCCACACCCTTGGAACAAAACAAAACACACATACCAAAAAAAAAAAAAACAGTATTATCTTTAACCTAAATTTTTATATGACGTCTCAGATCCCCATAACTTTGCACATTAGCTTCTTTGTTCAGTTGAATTGTAACTGCTTTTGGTAGTTGGAAAGATTGTGACTATTGAACTTGAAACCTTTTATTCTGGGAATCTTGGTGGTTTCTGGTGAGGTTAAGGGACTGAGAGGGTAAAGGGAAAGTGAGGGATTCTTTTCTACCATAACATGAAGTTTCCCCCACAGTCTGGTCTCAGGTGCAAGATCTCAGGTATTTCTTACAATGGTATACTTTGATTATTTTTACTTCCCCTTTACCCATAAGTTTTAACAGCATTTTATCAAACAGCACTTATTAAGAAGCATTTTTTAAAATAAAGTTATAGTTCGCCTAACCAGTCTACACTTATTGCTTATGGATTAACTCAGTTTCTATGCCTGTTTTTGGTGTCTGAAAAACAGATATATTATTTTTTATATTTTATCCATTTTTCTACATGTATATACTCAAAAGAAAATTAGGTCTGAAAATATTCCATTTTGATTAAATGCTATAATCAAGAAAATAAAATTTAAATATGCTAATTATATGCTAATTATATCTCCAGATTTTCTCAAATACCTATGCTTAAAATAAAGAAAATATCCTGAACTCAAAAAATTAGACAATAAGATAACAAATAACCCAATAAACAAATGGGCCAAGGACCTGAACAGACACTTCTCAGAGGAGGACATACAATCAATCAACAAGTACATGAAAAAATGTTCACCATGTCTAGCAGTCAGAGAAATGCAAATCAAAACCACCCTAAGATACCATCTCATTCCAGTAAGATTGGCAGCCATTATGAAGTCAAACAACAACAAGTGCTGGCGAGAATGTGGGGAAAAGGGTACACTTGTTCATTGTTGGTTGGACTGCAAATTGATGCAGCCAATCTGGAAAGCAGTATGGAGATTTCTTGGAAAGCTGGGAATGGAACCACTATTTGACCCAGCTATTCCCCTTCTCAGTCTATTCCTTAAAGACCCAAAAAAAGCATTCTACAGGGACACTGCTACATGGATGTTCATAGAAGCACAATTCACAATAGCAAGACTGTGGATCCAACCTAGATGCCCTTCAATAGATGAATGGATAAAAAAAATGTGGCATTTATACACAATGGAGTATTACTCTGCATTAAAAAATGACAAAATCATAGAATTTGGAGGGAAATGGATGGCATTAGAGCAGATTATGCTAAGTGAAGCCAGCCAATCCCTAAAAAACAAATGCCAAATGTCTTCTTTGATATAAGGAGAGTAACTAAGAACAGAGTAGGCACGAAGAGCATGAGAAGAAGATTAACATTAAACAGGGATGAGAGGTGGGAGGGAAGGGGAGAGATAAGGGTAATTGCATGGAAATGGAAGGAGACCCTCAGGGTTATACAAAATTACATACAAGAGGAAGCGAGGGGAAAGGGAAAAATAATACAAGGGGGAGAAATGAATTACAGGAGAGGGGTTAGAGAGAGAGGAGGGGAAGGGAAGGAAGCGGAGGGGGATACTAAAGGATAGGAAAGGCAGCAGAATACAACAAACACTAGTATGGCAATATATAAATTAATGGAAGTGTAACTGATGTGATTCTGCAATATGTATAGGGGGTAAAAATGGGAGTTCATAACTCACTTGAATCAAAGTGTGAAATATGATATATCAAGAACTATGTAATGTTTTGAAAAACCAACAATTAAAAAATTAAATTAAAAAAATAAATAAATAAATAAAATTAAAAAAAAGAAAGTTATGATGATTCTGCAGTACACCTTGAAAATAGTTTTGTTAGCATACCTCAGTCGTACCTTTAAAATGATAGTTTAATAGAAATATTAGCTAGTGAGTAGTCAAGTGATTGAATGTAGCAAAAGTTAGAAGATTCTAGTGATCTATTTTTCTCACCAAAAAAATTTTGAATATTAGAAAATACAGGAAAAACAAAGTGAGGAAAAAAGAAAGTAAAAATGCACTAAGCACAAATAATGGAAAGCCAAGTTCTGTATATGGAACACAGTAAAATGTGCAATTTTGTAAAATTTAATGGCATAAAAGAAAGTAGTATTGATTGTTTTTGATGGTAAGAACATCCCTCCATGAGCAGCATTCATGTCCTGATATTGGATGTCAGAAAGGCTAATACATTAGAGAAAGAAATTATTCTTACTTCTGGTGTGTGTTTTGTGATGAAAAGTATCTTAAAGTCAAATTTGTCATAATGCTTATGGGTCTTTAACCTCAATAAATTTTCTGTTGACAAAGAATGCAACACATAATTATTTTTAAAAGAGAATAACTAACTGAGGAAGCATGAACACAGGGACTTGTAACTATTAAAAAATAGAGTGGGGTGTGGTGGCCTGTGCAGATGCTGATACACAGAAATAATGATGTGTCCAATGTAGATTAAGAAATCACAGAACACATATCATAAATGATGATCAATTAAACACTAAATCTTTTAAATATTTGATTCATTAGGCCTGAAAAAAAAGAAGTGGCCCCATAAGTTAAATTGTTTTTTCTCCCTCTCTCATTGCAATTAGAAAAAATAATGGGAACACCTAAAACATTGTGAAGGGTCTTCTATGTATATATTTCAAGATTATGATCAATATAATCAGATAACTAGTAGTAGGTATGGGTAAATGTATTTTTCTTTTAAAACTTTACATAGTTGCAGATAGAGTGTGGGCTGCTGATTTGGGTGTAAATTTTGGAAACTACTGTTTTATATGGCACTGAGAATTGAACTAGGGGTGCTTTATCACTCATATATATACAAAATTCTTTGATATTTTATTTGTCTCACTTAGTTACCATGGCTGGGCTTAATGTTTTTATCCTTCAGCTTCAGCCTCTATGATATTTGGGATTACAGTTATGTACCACCACATCAGGCCTGGACACTACTACTTTTTTTTTACATGCATCTAATAATCAAAATTATTTTAAATAGTTCTGCCTTTTTTTGATCTAAAATATTCAATACTATTTTATCAAATTGATTTTCACCCTAATATTCTTTTCTTGGAAAGGCCAATATTTATGTTGTGTAGTTATACTTTCTTTTTCTTACCATAACAAGATTTACTCATTAGATTCTATCCTGAGTTAGCAAGTCAATTTTATACATGTTTTAAAAAAACAAATTGCTATAAATTGTTCTGGCCATGGTTTTAATAGAAGTAACTTCCACTTAGTCATAATAAAAAAAAGATAGGAGAAAATTTAGTAAAGTCAAAAGCTAAGGTCCAACAGTTGGTCTGTTCTTGTTTCAACCAGATGTTTATGATTTTATTATTTCTCTTTTAAATTTCTTCTTCTGATTACTCTGATGGCCTTTTCTATGGTATTTAATAGTCATCTTCATTTAAAAGCACTAGTTTATGTGAAAAGTGAATACTAAGGGAAATAAATATCTGGAACAAATTCATAGTACTCAATATGTTTCTCATGTTTATATACAGTTTCCTCCCAACTTTTTGGGATTCCAATTCATAGAGCTTTAAATGACTTCCATTCCTCGCTAAATTTCACTATCAGGAAATGCAGAAATAATTTCTCAACAAATTTATATTAAATAAGTAGCAATTTAGAGAAAACCAGATATAATTTACACCTGTGAAATTTGAACAATATATGTAGAAGTTTGCCAAAGAATACTTGGCATATTCAAAGAATAAAATGAAGAAGTTTACCAGAATTGTTGCTTTCCTTTATGTGATAGGGCACAGTTTATTGTCATGTTGTTTCAAAAAGACATTAACATTTTCCTTATGAAAAAATAGTTGTCATTCTTTAACATAGATTTTACTTGATTTTTTTTTTAACTTTTACCCATTTATCTTGCACACTGAGAAGGTATTTGCTGGGGTCAAACACAGTGAGATACTTATCAATCAATAGTATTTTCAACTAATGTTGTTAAATGCATCTCTGACACATTTGCTTGTTTTCATTTTATATAATAGCAGCATGCACAATCAGCATGAGAAGAGTTTGCTTATTAATTTTGGTATCAATAGTGGGTTAGGTACATTGAAAAGATGTTTAGAAAATTACTTCTTTAATGGTGGAATCTCCCAATTCTTTGTTTTCATCTTTTCTGTAGTGCTTCTGCTATTGATATTAGTATATTAACTTTAATTTGCATTGTCCATACAGTTTCTTAAAGCATAAGACACTTAGAATTGAGGAAATCACATATAGTAAGTTTATTTCATAAACTGATATAAGACTCAATGAAAGACTTCAGCGTTATTAATGTACATTTTGTCAAAATTCCATTATATCACAATGGTACATACAGTATTAAATTTTATATAGCTAAAGGTTTTTTAACCATGAATGATAGGCATCCTAAGCAAGTATGTAATTCCAATTATTCATTTACTGAGCTTCATTCATTCATAATATAATAGTTGACAAAAACCACACATCAGAGTGTCTGTTTTTGAAAAAAAAAATTGCTAAATTACTAACAATGCAGCATGCAATTTTTATTTATTATTGCTTCATCATACCCACGTCTTACTCACATACTAAGATTGTTCTAATATTCAATAAGTTGTAGCTAAAATCATGAAATACCACATACCCTATTGTACAGATTATATAAATGCTCTTATTATTTCTTCATTCTTTTCACAAATATTTATCAGGTACTTACTATACACTAATTAAAAATAAGTTCATTATAATTATTTCAGATATTTTTCAAAACCTGCAAGACCTCATTTGAAAAGAGCAATATAGATTTCAGAAGTAACTATGGTTTCTCTAGTGAATAATGTGTATAGAAATCTGCTGAGGTCTTGAGATATGCAAATATATTTGAGAAGCATCAGAGAGTAAATATAAATAAATATTACTATTTATAATGTTATTTAAATAAAGTGAAATATTATACCAAAGGTTTAAAAACATAACTTTTGGGAAAAAAAGCAAAAGGGTGCACTAATATGTGAAATAAGGTAATAATAATTTTTACTATAATTAGTTGTTTCTGAGTCTCATTTCACTCTTTATTTTAATTATCTATCCATTGTGTTAAGAACCCCTATAGGTGTTAAACTATATAAGGTACATATATTGTGGTGTGAGGTGATATTGGAAAATATTGGCTTTCACTGAATAATGCCATCAATTTTCTGTTTTGCAATATTAAAGAACTATTTCAGATTTATTGCAATGGATAGTTTTGTTTAAAGGTAACAGTACTTTTTCAATGTAGAAATTACTAAGAAAAATTTAGGTGTTCTTAAAAAGTCTGTAACAACCATATTTGATAAACTTTGTGTCATAATGTATAAGAAAAGTTGCTACCCTACCCCAAACCAGACATCATTGAAATAACCTTGTGTAGTATCAGCACATACAAGTTTAGATGAGTACTTTTGCATCTTTTCTTCTTTTACTTCCCACCTAAAATATGGCTTATTTTTCATAAGCAAATTTCTATGCTTGTTCGACCTCTCACACATCTCAGAATTCACTGAGGGATCCCTGACAATCTAGAAACAAACATATCTGAGATAGTGTATAGATTAATATATGAAGAAGTTCAAGAAAATATTGATATGGCAATGAGATGGTGAGGTAACTATATAGAAAGCTAAAAATTGAAATTGAAAGAAATATAATACTTCTGAGAATTACTATGAATCATGTAGTCTTTGGAAGCAGATATTTTAAGTAGGAAGCTCTTGAGACTGATGTCCATTGCATCTTTTATATGAATATTTGCTCTGGTTTTGAGGGCCACCAGATTTTAGCCAGTAAACATTTGGTTTGGTATAGCATAATCAGAAAGCCTAGCATTCTCTTTTTATACGTAGGCATGATTTAGTAAATATTCATTGAGTTTTTGCACAGACTTTTTCCTTATTTTAATATACCTAGCCCATTTGTCTTGTCACATTCAAATTCATTCATCTTAAAAAAGTAATTTAATTAAATTTCCTATTGTCTTTAAAAAATATCAACCTTAAATAATTTCTATACTCTAAATCATTTTACTGTAGTATCTAGAATCTTTATAACTACTAAGAAATGACATTCTAGTTCATTTTTACCATTGTCTCTCTCATATTTCTTTCATTATGATTTGAGTATGTCCCCCAAATGTTCATGTGTTTGGAACTTAGTTTCAAAGGGAGAGAGTTGGAAAATAGTGGAATGTTTAAGAAGTGAGATCTAGGAAATTGTGGTTAGATCATTGGGGGGGGAGATGGCTCTTGGAAAGGGTTAATGTAACTTTCATGGGGCACAACATAGTTCTTATTAAAGCCAGCTGTTACAAAAGAGTAAGTCTTTTTTTCTGAATTTCTCTGATTTCCTGGCTCATTATGTTCTCTCTGCATCTCAAATGAGCCCTCACCATAATGCCACCTCATGTGTAAAACACATAAAGGAGCTGTCACAGGAGCTGAGAAAATTCTGGTACAGTGCACTTAAATCTTCAGAACTATGTATTCAAACAATTTATTTATTTATTTATAAGTTGTACTTGGACACAATACCTTTATTTTATTTATTTATTCATTTTTATGTGGTGCTGAGAATTGAACCCAGCTTTTTGCATGTTACAGGTGAGCACTCTACCACTGAGCCACAATGCCAGCCTCTCAGAAAATATTTTAATGCATTTATATCTCTTTTTATACATTGGCCTGTTGCCACAGTCTGGCTGGGCACAATTAATGGGCCACTTATCAAGCATAAACAAACTTTTAACACACATGCCACACCACACGAGCTCTTCAGGAATTCCCTCAGAGCCCAACTGCCACCACCGGCTTCCCAGAAGCCTCTCAACCGCCCTATTACTCCTGCTCTTGAGGCCGATTGGCTGGGTCACATGGGTGGAGCCAAATAAAGTTCCCCAATGAGCAGTTCCATGGTATGAAAGGGCGGGGAAACAGTTCAATGTGCATCACCACAGAGGAGTCAATCAGTTGGCAGCTAAAGTTTGCTGGGGCCGCTGTTTGCTGGCAGCTGGAAGATTGCTGGAGCCCTTTCGGCTGTGGCTCTCAACATCTCCCCCTCTCTGTTTAAACAACAAGCATGTGGCTTAGGGACTGTGCCTTCCTTAAGTTGTCCAATACTACATATGGTCCTTTAATGTCATCAAATGAGCTGGCCTCAAGGCGTCAGCCTCCTGTCTTAGGTCGGTACCATTGCAATTGGAACTTACCCATCATTGACTACCGGTCCAGCATACAGCCACACCTGTGGATAGGTCTTTGTACCAGCGGGGGCGTGAGGTTCTTTGCCTCACCTTTGTTGGCCCCCAAATTTTAGCTGAACAACCATCACAAGCAATAGGGAGGAGGATACACCAAGCCAATTGATGGCTCCTTTTGGAAAAAATGTACCATCGATTACACCATCAGCAAAAATACCCCAACACTACCACAAGTCGCTGCACTAACAGATAGTTCACAATGCATACAAGTGAGTTCACAGTACAAGTGATACATAGTCCAGGCTAGTTCTGTAAGCAGTTCAGTGATAGCTATTGCAGAACCTGCAGATTGGTTTTGTCTTTGTCTTCACTGGCACTGGGATGAAGATAGGAATTTTGGCAATAATGGCAAAAGAAAAAATTATGTCAAATTCCAGAAGGCACTAAAAGAAAATAATTTTCTGAACAATTTACTTTATCTCGAACAGAATTATTAAATTTAATAAAAAAGAAAGGTGAAAGTAAACAAACAGATCTGTTAGCCACCTTTTGTTCACGTATTAAAACTATCCTCAACAGCTCTTTACCTAATTTAAATTAAACCATTTAAATCACGTGAATTAAAAAAAAAATATTTGGATCCATTTTTTTCCTGAGAACTCATCATATATGATATATGCACATACGTACATACAAACATACAACACAAAACACAAGTGTGCAGACATAATATAATACATACAACACATAACATAATAGTAAAGGCCTTATAACTTTTTACAGTGAAAACTCCATTTCAACGTTTAAAAACTCTATAGTCATAAAAATAGAACTGACCAACAAAACATTAAGCTAGGTCTGTATTAGCTCAAAAAACAAAATAGAACTTCATGATGTAGGAAAAGGTAATAATAAAATAGATATTGAAAAAAGCATCCTGGTTCTGTCACAGATGTAAGAATAGAGAAACTGGAGTTCTGGATATCAGCTATTATGTATTTGAGCCAAATCATCTTCTTTTTGGTCTGTAGAAATCACTTTAGTTCATCTCTCTGGAATCCAAATCAGCTGCTGTTCTCCCTATGGAAACACACAAACAGACAGTCCAGACAATGAATGGGTCAGGACCGTTCCATTGTCCTTTTAGAATATCCTTCCAAATTACCTTGGGCTTACATACATTTTTTGGACACATATGCCTTTCTGCAGCACTAAGCCCTGATGAATCCAAATTTAAAAAGTTTAGAGTAAAAAGGGTTATTTTAATTTTATCTTTGGGGAATATATACCCCTTCCCAACTCCCTCTTTTTGCTTTAATAACTACATTTTAATAGTTTGATGAACTCTTTCAACTATACCTTGTCCATGTGGATTGTATGGGATTCCTGTTTTATGAGTAATGCCAAATGATGAGCAAAATTGTTTAAAATAGGTAGAAGTATAACCAGGGGCATTATTTGTTTTTAACTGTTTTGTAATGCCCACAGAGGCAAAATTTTCTAAACAATGAGCTATAACATCTCTAGTTTTTTCTCCAGCATGAAAGGAGCCCATCAAAAATCCAGGAGAAGCATCAACTGTAACATGCAAATATTTTAATTTTCCAAATTGTGGCAAGTGTGTGACGTCCATCTGCCAATATGGTTAGGTATCATTCCTCTAGGATTGGCTCCAAGATTAACTTGTGGTAAAAAGGTCACACAATTTTGACATTGTTTTATTATATATATATATATGGCTTGTTCCTTAGTTATTTTAAAATGCTTTTGTAAAGTATTAGCATTGACATGGAAACTATTATGAAAATTTGGAGCTTCTTCTAGTGTAGAGAATATATGTTTGTCATGTGTAGTTTTATCTGCTAAATCATTGCCCAAACTAAGGGCTCTAGGTAATCCTGTATGTGCTCTGATATGTCCTATAAACAATGGATCTTTTCTATCCCAGATTAGATTTTATATAGTGGAAAGCAAAGAGAAAACAGTAAAGGAAGGGGAAATCCTACCAGCATCTTCAAGGGATACTACAGCATTAACTATATATTGACTATCAGAAAATAAATTAAATACGCAACTTTAAACAGCACAAAAGCACATAATGCTACATTAAGCTCTACCATTTGAGCTGATTGTTTGGGTACTAAAAATGTAAAAATTTGATCAGGGGTAACTATTGTTTCAGAACCATGTTTTGACACATCAGTGAATATATCTGGAGCATTCGTGATAGGTGTTTTTCTTGTCAATTTGGAAAAACAACAGGATGCAATGACCAAAAAGACAATAAAGGATTTGATGGTAAGTGGATATCAAATAAAACATTAGATTTGCACATGATAATTGCCCAAGTCTTTAACTCATTAGCTAACTCATCAATTTGATTCATAGTATATGGAGTAATAATTTTATTGGGAGAAATTCCAAACACTCCCTTTGCTGCTTTTATTCCTTTGAGTATTAATTGCCCTATAGTATATGGAGTAATAATTTTATTGGGAGAAATTCCAAACACTCCCTTTGCTGCTTTTATTCCTTTGAGTATTAATTGCCCTATAACCTCAGGATGCCTAGTAAGAATAGTGTTCGGAGAATAAGATAATTGTATCCATAATAATGTTCCTTCTTGCCAAAATACTCCAGTAGGAATATTTTTTGTTGATAGTACAATAAATAATAAAGGCAAACTTATATCAATTCTATCCAAATGCATATTTTCCATATGTTTCAATAATTTTTAATGACTTTCTTGCTTCAGGCATTAAAATGCAGGGTGAAATTAGATCTGATGTATGTTTTAGGATATCAAATATAGATCCTAACTCTCCTGTTGGTATGCCTAGATAAGGCCTTATCCAATTTATGTCTCCTAATAACTTTAAAAGTCTTTAAGTGATTTGAGTTCATCTACTAGTATTTGAATTTTTAGTGGAAGGACCATGGTTGAGGATAATAGAACGCCTAAATAATTAATTGGAAAATGTAATTGTACTTTTTCTATTGCTATCTCTAGATTATAATTTTTTAATAAGTTTGTAAGTGTGGCATAATATTGTAGCAATGTTTTTTTTATCTTTGTGTGCTAATAATACATCATCCATATATTTAAATATTTGTAGTTCAAGATTTTGATTTCTAAGTGGCTGGATTACTTTGTTAACAAAAATTTGACACTTAGTTGGGCTGTTAGCCATCCCTTGAGGGAGTACTTTCCTTTCATATCTCTGATCAGGACCTTCATAATTCAGTGCAGGGATAGTAAATGCAAAATGTTTACTATCCTCAGGATGAATCCAAATGGTAAAAAAAAAAAAACAAAACAATTTTTAATATCTATAATTAAAACATATCAGGTTTTTGGCAAAGCACACAATTGAGGAATCCCCTATTGAGCAGGTCCCATAATAACGATCTCATTGTCCCATAATAACCATCTCATTATTAATGGCTCTTTGATCTTGCAATAATCTCCATTTAACAGATTTCTTTTTGATGACAAAAATGGGAGTATTATGGGGAGATATGGAAAGTTGTATATGTCCTTCTGCAAATTGTTGTTTGACCAGATCATGGGCTGCTTGTATCTTTTCTTTAGTCAAAGACCACTGAGGAACCCATACTGGTCTTTCTGATTTTCAAGTAATTTTTATTGTCTCAGTGACCCATTCTGAAAACTCAGTCCATGTCTATTTATTCCTTGATCTATTTGAATTCATGCTGCTATACGTTGTTTTTGTTCTCCTAATCGTTTTTCTTTCCTACAACCTTGTCTAGCCCTAATAGTGGCTGCATTTTGATTGATATTATTTGTTAATGTAAAACCTAATTGATCTAGAACATCTCGTCCCCTTAAATTTATAAGAAGATGATCCAATACATATGGATCTATACTTGCTTCACATCCTTTAGGATCCTTCCAATCTAATACCATTGCACTTCTATGGGGATTAGTCACCACTCCTAGGCCTCAAAGCGTTTGAGTGGCTTGTTGTAATGGCCAGTGTTTTGGCCATTCTTGGAGATGATGCTAAGGTCTGCACCTGTATCCAGTAGCCCATTAAACTCATGTCCTTAAATATTTAGTTTTAGCATGGGCGAAAATCTAAATTTAAAGAAAGCATAGCCCAATCTACACCTGTGGAGCCTATTCCCCTGGAACCTCTTTCTACAGTACGACTGGAAACTTTATCATGTAGGCTGAGTATTATTAGTAATGGTGCTATTCTATCTCCTGGTGCAATTACTGATATTCCCTTTGGAGAACTGGCTATAAATTTTATTTCACCTTTATAACCATGATCAATTACCCCAGGACTTGTCATAAGTCCTTTTAGAGTAGAAGAAGTGCGTCCCAACAATAAGCCTATTTTTCCTTTGAGAAGAGGTCCTTTTACCCCCATGGAAATTATTTTAACTCCCATCTCTGGAGTTAGTACTGTTCTGGCTGAGGTGCAGATGTCCAATCCTGCACTTTCTCTGGTTTGTCAAGTGAGGGATCTAATGGACATTGTGTCCTGGGAACTACCCTGATGGTTTTGCTGGATTCCTCCAGTGCCCCATACATTGTGTTCCTGGGCCTTGGAGAATTGGCTCCCCCTATCCATTTTTTGGCAATGGAGCCCGATGCTTTTCTCCATGATATTGTGGATAGACACCTGGTTTTTGTTCGTTTTTTGATAACAGAGTACCCTCTATGGTGGTTTGAGAACGGCACTCATTAGCTCAATGTCTCCCTTTACAGCATTGTGGGAAAATACCGGGTATTCTACTCATTTGATACCTAGTTTTGTTAAACCCTCCTCCTATGTGGCAATTCCTTTTAAAATGTCCTGTTTGTTCACAATTGTAGCATGTATTTGGCATGGCATCTAAAACCTGTTGTACTGCAGCTGCCAAGATTTGCCCTTATTCATTAATATCTCTACATAATTAATATGTGTTTAAATACTCATGTTTCCATGGTCTAATGACTTCTCTGCACCAACAATTCGCTTGTTCATAAGCCAGTTGTTTTATTAATGGCATTGCTTATTCTGTATTCCCAAAAACTCTGGTAGCTATTTGAAAAAGCCTATTTACAAATTCAGCATAAGGTTCATAAGCTCCTTGTATTACCTTAGATAATTGACCTTGTAAACCTCCATGTCGTTGTAAAGTCTTCCATGCCCTAACCACATATACAGCAATTTGTGAGTATATGGCAGGATCATATGCAATTTGTTGCTGCTGATCCACATAAGGTCCCTTTCCTAACAACATATCTAGATTTCTCTGAATATAACCAGCTGCTGCGTTTTGCCTAGCCGACTCCTTGCAAAATTCCTCAGTGGCAACTTTCCATAACAGGTATTGTCCTCCATTTAGCACAGCTTTAGACATACTAGGCCAATCTGCTGGCGTCATGTTTAAGTTGTTAATGGATTTGACCATGCTTACAGTGAAGGGTGCTTGAGGACCATAGGTTGTTACAGCCTCTTTTAGCTGCTTCACTGTTTTGAAATCTGAAGCATGATGAATTTGCTGCCCTCCTGCCTGCTCAAATACAGGGCATGTTAGTATTTGAGGTCCTGTCTCAGGATCCCATCTATCAACTAAGGGGGTTGGGGGCCTCCCAGCATGTGGAGGTGGCGCTGTTGGTTGGACACTTATGCCCTCTGGTAATAGAAAGGTGTTAGTAGCAGTCTCCTGTTGTAACTTTTCCCCTGATGGCTTTTTCTGCTCTAAACTTTCTTCTTCTTTTTGACTAGCTCTAGAGACCTTTTCGTTTACTTAAATTTTTCCCTCTGTTCGACTAGCTCGAGAGACCTTCTCTTTCACTTAAATCTTTTGACTAGCTCAAGAGACCTTCTTTTTACTTGATCTTTTCCTCTGTCTGACTAGCTTGAGAGACCTTCTCTTTTACTTGAATCAATATGTCTTCTCCTTCATCTACCATTGTCTGAACTGAAGACTTTGGACTAAGCAAACAAGATACAAATGTCCAAAATGGCAATGTGCCAACTGGCAGAGTCCCTGGGCTTTTCTTTTCTATTCTTTTTAAATCTTCACCATGATGGTTTCATTGTGATATATTTAACAACTCCTCCTTAAAAAGCCATGGGCTACATTTTTGTATTGTATCAACACGTATGCCCTGACTGCTCTTGATTTTCCTGGGATGCCTCCTTCCTCTAACAATTTACTTAACACTCTTTCAGTTTGTTTTTTTTACTAATTTCTGATCCCATATTTCTATTATAACTATAATACAACCCAACAAGATAACAACCAGAAAAACTGAAAGAGAATGAAATAAAAGTGGAACAACAAAAAATCATTATAATAGCCTTTCTATCCTCCTGAAATGTCCATCTGTCCTTTCTCCCCTACTGTTCCTCAGACGTAAATAGTTTTTCCTCAGATGTGAGCGGGTTTTTCTTCCATCTTACACATCACCAGGGACAGGCAACTTAAAACTAAAGCTAAACAAAATGAAAGAAGAATCTTCAAATGACTACCCATCCTCTCGCCCTGCCCTCAGGGCTGAGCAGTTTACCTTATCACTTACCCTCAGTCGCTCCTTGTGCGAGCCACCAAATGCTGCAGTCTTGCTTGGCACAATTCATGAGCTACTTATCAAGCAGAAACAAAATTTATTTTTAGAACACACACGCCACACCACACGAGCTCTTCAGGAATTCCCTCAGAGCCCAATTGCCACCACCAGCTTCCCACAAGCCTCTCAACCCCCCCCCACTACTTCTGCTCTTGAGGCTGATTGGCTGGGTCATGAGGGTGGAGAAAAAAAAAGTCCCCCAATGAGCATCTCTGTGGTCTAAAAGTGTGGGGGGACAGCCCAATGTGTATCACCACAGAGGAGCCAATCAGTTGGTAGCTAGAAGTTTGCTGGGGCCGCTGTGAGCCAATCATCAGCTGGAAGCTGGAATTTTGCTGGGGCCACTGTGAGCCAATCATCAGCTGGCAGCTGGAAAATTGCTGGCAGCTGGAAATTTGCTGGGGCTCCTTCACCTATGGCTATCAACAGCCTCTTTCTGATATTTTTCTATAACATTATAAAACAGACTAAAACAACCTCTTTGTCTTATTTCGAAAGAAGACAGGTGAGACTTTGCAATTAATTATCAAAAAAATTCTGTAAAAGCTTTAGAGTAAGAACTGATATGCATTCACTGAGTGACCTTTAGTGAGTGATTAAATATCTTTGAGTCTAAGGCATCTTACTATGAGAGTGAGTAGAATATCTAAGATTAAATTTTAAAAGTTCTGGTATAGTTTAGATGGTAATGGCTTAGCATTTCTGATTCTTATTTGTTTTTGTATTTCAAAGGTGATATCTTGTATTTCTTACATTCCTCATTGTGCTTAGGTTAACGTATTGCCATTTACTTTGGGATTCAAATATGTGGGATTTATTTTGTTAAGTAAAGCAAATCAAGAGTGGTGCCTTAGAATATAGCAAAGACTCTATGAGAATGTTTTTACTTTTAATGGCAAAAATTGTCTCATTGCTAATGATTAAAGAGGGAATTTACATCTTGATGACTGACTAGATCAAAACCATTAAAAAACCATGAATAAAGAGGCAGATTAAAAAATAGGTTTGTCTAGCACCATTTTGAATCTCATATTAGAGTACAAATTATAGTATTTTTTACCAGTGAAAGGACTCCAACACATGTAGCAGTATTTTAAGACTCCTGTAATCACACAAGTCACGATCAATAATAATACCATTGTAGGAAGAGAAATGTAGATCTTCACAGGCAGAAAACTCACATACAAAAAGTGAAATTTGCCTTATGCAAAAAAGACCTCATTATTTATGTCATACTTCTTTTAGCTCCCAGGTTCCATATCATTGAGGACAACATATTCAACCAGAAGAAAGTGGATTTGTTTTATGCTAGATGAGTTAAGAACTGATATAATTAGAATGTAGAATAAACATATTTTGAGTTGGGGTTCAGCTGTTTCAAGTATGATGGCTTTCCCAGGAAAACAATTCAGGAGATTTTGTCCTCCACTTCACCCAAATTGTATGAAAAATTTATTATTTTTTTTTAAAAAAAAGTGGAAGTCACAGGTATAGCAGGTATTGAAATATCATGATTAGACAGCAAACTGCAGTTGTTTTTCTCAAGTTTTTGTATCATTGATTGTTGTGGAATTTGAATATTTGAAATATGAAAACTATATTTACAAATAAACATGAATATTCTTTTTTATTTTAAGGTAATTTTAAGGCTCATAGCCTAAGGTCATAATACACAGTATAGTTACCTCATATTTTCCAAATGTAATCCCAAGACAAAGGAGTTGGGATATATTTTTCATGAAAAAAAAAATATATTTTTACTAAGTAAAATTATGTTGTTCCATGTATCATACTTTTCTATGCAGTATATTTTTGGCCTTAAAATTAATAGAAGTGAATGCCTTGATGGGGCTACCAAAAGGTTTATATTATCTTGTACTGGTGAATATTGTGGAAGAATATATGGAGAATGAACCAAAAGATTTCTGAAATTATGTATTTTTGTGAATGGAAACTATTGAAAGGTACATCATTGTTATTAATGAAAAAGACTGATTAAAAACAGCAATCTTCTTTAAGTGTACATACATGAACAAATTCTTTGTTAAGCAAAAATGCCCTGTGCAGCCATGGATGGCTGAAATATATTATACTTAGACTCTGGTAATCTCGGTTCTTTTTTTTTTTTTTTTTAATTCTAACTAGTAAATATTTTTGGCTCGATAAATCTCTATTCCTTTTCTTACTTTTAAAACCAGAGGAGCAATACTTGTCTTTATGAACTTTCTGGATTGTTTTCCAATTTGACTGCAATAAAATATGCAGAAAAAATTTGGAAAATATTACAAAGCATACAACTGGAAATAAATAATCTTTGCTTACTTTGTGACTATTTTCAAATGCTGTTGTAGCTCAAAGTGGGTAACTTATCTTTCTTCAATTACCTTTAACTGATCATATGTCCATTTTTCCCCTAGCATTTGGAAACCACACTTCATACGCTATTGGTCTCTTGCTTAAATCTTTACAAGTTTCTATTTCTACATTGTTGTGTGTTGATCCAATTGATTTTTCTTCTCATTTAGTGTAGTTTCATGTATAATTAAATTGATATAAATATAGATATAAATATGTCTATATTGGATAGTGTACAATGTCCCCAGATCTTATTCTTAGGCATATGTTGCTGTAAACTCATTTCTTCATGAATTATATGTAATGCTAATAAAATTGTGAATAATATTCAATATGATTTTTGTATGGATTGTGTATGAAAAAAGCTTTTACCCTATTGTAGCTGAAAAGGCAACATTTTATGATAAGAAACTTAATCTTTAAATACAACCTCCTCAGTTTACCTCTTACTACTGGTCATCAGAAATTGAGACTATAAAACATAGCTCATTGATTATTTCATCATAAATATAAGGCCTCATTCAACGTTGACTCCACATCCATTTCTCTAATTCCTGCCCTGAAATAACACTACCTATAGAATAACAAGGATAATTTACTAATGTACATGAAAACATTGATCATTGACCTCATTCACAGAAAAATGAAATTTCTCCAATGAGCATGAAGTCTAGAAGGCCATTATGCATAAAAGAAAGATAAAGCTCTTGTCTCCAGTAAGAGTTACCCTTAAGTTTGTGGAAATTCAGTCTATTAAAATAACTAGGAAATGTAAAAATGTTAACATTTTAAAATTTATAAATCAAGATATGAAAATCTGGGGCTTATTTTCCTATATCTATATCCTTCTTATAACTCTTAATTTCACCATAAATACAAACAGAAAAAATAATGATCTGACTTATGCAAATTGTATTCCACATTAAGTTTGATTAAAATGTGTAAAAGTATTAACAGATGCTAGAGTATTATTTACTCAATAGTATGTTTTACTGTTACATAGAACATTTAGTCAAGTGGAACACTATGATGTGTGTCATTTAACAGGATGCAATATATGAGTGATTACATATAAACAAATATTCAGTTTTAAAGACATATTGCATACATAAGATAAATATATGTAGAAAAATGCACTGTAAACCTGGCATGATGGTCAATGCTTACAATCCAAGCAAATTGGGAAGCTGAGTAGCTTCAGAAGTTTAAATTCAGCCTTAGCAACTTAGTGTGGTTTCAAGCAACTTAGCAAGGCAGTCCCAAAATTTGAAAAAGTGGAGAGAGGGCAAAGAAATGTGGGTCACTGTATAAAAAAATACATAAACTTAAACTGAAATACAAAAAAAAATTAAAGTTTAAAATATTACACTTCAATGTTAAATATCAAAAATAGATTTCATATAATACTTTTCTCAGTATTTAAAAGTGAAAATAGTAATTTTTGATTTAGAAAAACATTTATATTTTTTCAAAAATGAGGTTTCTTCACTATGCATGTATGATATTATGACAGATATTTCTACAAAATAACTTAATAATGCTTAATAAATTTAAGCAAAAGTTAAAGACAACTACTTGTTTTCTAAACTTAAATGAATTCTGTATTTTACTGATCCTCATATACATCAAGGTATAATATATAGATAATAATTATACTATACTCTCACATTTATTAAAAATGTTTTATTTTTATATAAGGCATACTTTTTGGACAAAATCTGTTCAATGTTCACTATTAGTATGAGTTTTCAATGAATGATGTTCAATGAATTTAAAATTTAAATACATTTTGGAAATATTATTTAACATTTTAGGGTTTTTGGGCACAATGAATTATCCAAAAATAAACAGTGTTTAAGAAAGAAACATGTGGCTACAATATGCTTTTTCCATTTGTATTTTCTCTAACCAGTATGTATCCACAGGTGCTGAGTATTGGTGAATAAATTTTGGAGGAATTGTCACATTGTCAATTTTCACATTTCAAAACTTTCTCTACACTATGGTTATTGTGGTGAGGATTAAGTTTTGTTCCTTTCTAAGAGTAATCGTAAAAATGCTCTCATTTGTAGAGCTTCTCTCCAGTGTGTTTTCTCTGATGCCTAGTAATATATGATATATAATACAAAATATTTCTAGATTGTCTACATTCATATATCTTCTTTCCAGAATAAGTAGCCTAGTGGTGAAAAGAATTGATTTCTTATTAAAAGCTTTGCTGCATTTTTTCAATTTGTAGGGGTTCTTTTCTGTATAAATTCTGTTGTTAATAAGGTTTAGTCTTTCTTTTTTAATGTTTATTTTTTAGTTGTAGTTGGACACAATACCTTTATTTCACTTATTTATATTTCTGTGGTGCTGAGGATCGAACCCAGAATCTCACACATGTGAGGCTAGCTCTACCACTGAACCACAACACCAGCCCCAAGGTTTAGTCTTTCTTTAAAAGTATTATCACTTTATTTACATTTCACATTCACCAGGATGTTTTCTGCTGTGGTGAATAAAGTATTATTTTTTATTAAATACTTTTCCACATTACTCACATTTGTGGGGCTATTTTCCAGTGTGAGTGCTGCTGTGGTGAATAAGGCGTGTTTTATTGCTTAAAGCTTTACCACATTCCTTATATTTGTGAAGCTTCTCTCCAGTGTAAATGCTGCTGTGGCAAACAAGGTGTAAAATTTGAGTAAAAACTTTGTCACATACTTTGCATTTGTGAGGCTTCTCTCCAGTGTGGGTTCTGTAGTGGCAAATAAGGTGTGATTTTTGACTGAATACTTTGCCACATTCTTTATATTTGTAAGGCTTCTCTCTAGTGTGAGTTATTCTGTGGCAAATAAAGCTTGTTTTTTGAGTAAAGCTTTGCCACATTCTTTACATATGTAGGGCTTCTCTCCAGTGAGCTCTGCTGTGATGAATAAGGTCTACTTTTTGACCAAAAGCTTTGCCACATTCTTTACAATGGTAGGACTTCTCTCCACAGTTGTTTCTGCTGTGGCGAGTAAGGTTTGATTTGTCACCAAAAGCTTTGCCACATTCTGAACATTTGTAGGGCTTCTCTCCATTGTGAGTTCTTCCATGGTAAATAAGGTGTGATTTTTTACCAAAAGCTTTGCCACAATCTGTACACTTGTAGGGCTTCTCTCCAGTGTGAGTTCGTCTGTGGCAAATGAGGTGTGATTTTTTGGCAAAAGCTTTGCCACAATCTTTACATTTGTAGGGCTTCTCTCCAGTGTGAGTTCTGCTGTGGTAAATAAGGTCTGATTTTCGACCAAAAGCTTTGTTACAATCTTTACATTTGTAGGGCTTCTCTCCAGTGTGAGTTCTGCTGTGGCGAATAAGGTCTGATTTTTTACCAAAAGCTTTGTCACATTCTTTACATTTGTAGGGCTTCTCTCCACTGTGTGTTCTGCTGTGGCGAATAAGGTCTGATTTTTGACCAAAAGCTTTGTCACATTCTTTACATTTGTAGGGCTTCTCTCCAGTGTGAGTTCTTCCATGGTAAATAAGGTGTGATTTTTGACCAAAAGCTTTGCCACAATCTTTACAATTGTAGGGCTTCTCTCCAGTGTGAGTTCTTCTGTGGCGAATAGGGATTGATTTTTGAGAAAAAGCTTTGCCAAATTCTTTACATTTGTAGGGCTTCTCTCCAGTGTGAGTTCTGCTGTGGTAAATAAGGTCTGATTTTTGTCCAAAAGCTTTGCCACAATCTGTACATTTGTAGGGCTTCTCTCCAGTGTGAGTTCGTCTGTGGCAAATGAGGTGTGATTTTTTGGCAAAAGCTTTGCCACAATCTTTACAATTGTAGGGCTTCTCTCCAGTGTGAGTTCTGCTGTGGTAAATAAGGTCTGATTTTCGACCAAAAGCTTTGTTACAATCTTTACATTTGTAGGGCTTCTCTCCAGTGTGAGTTCTGCTGTGGCGAATAAGGTCTGATTTTTTACCAAAAGCTTTGTCACATTCTTTACATTTGTAGGGCTTCTCTCCACTGTGTGTTCTGCTGTGGCGAATAAGGTCTGATGTTTTACCAAAAGCTTTGTCACATTCTTTACATTTGTAGGGCTTCTCTCTACTGTGTGTTCTGCTGTGGTGAATAAGGTCTGATTTTTTACCAAAAGCTTTGTCACATTCTTTACATTTGTAGGGCTTCTCTCCAGTGTGAGTTCTTCTATGGTAAATAAGGTGTGATTTTTGACCAAAAGCTTTGCCACAATCTTTACATTTGTAGGGCTTCTCTCCAGTGTGAGTTCTTCTGTGGTGAATAAGGATTGATTTTTGAGCAAAAGCTTTGCCACATTCTTTACATTTGTAGAGCTTCTCTCCAGTGTGAGTTCTGCTGTGGTAAATAAGGTATGATTTTTTTCCAAAAGCTTTGCCACAATCTGTGCATTTGTAGGGCTTCTTTCCAGTGTGAGTTCGTCTGTGGCAAATGAGGTGTGATTTTTTGCCAAAAGCTTTGCCACAATCTTTACATTTGTAGGGCTTCTCTCCAGTGTGAGTTCTTCCATGGTAAATAAGGTCTGATTTTCGACCAAAAGCTTTGTTACAATCTTTACATTTGTAGGGCTTCTCTTCACTGTGTGTTCTGCTGTGGCGAATAAGGTCTGATTTTTTACCAAAACCTTTGTCACATTCTTTACATTTGTAAGACTTCTCTTCAGTGTGATTTCTTCCATGGTAAATAAGGTGTGATTTTTTACCAAAAGCTTTGCCACAATCTTTACATTTGTAGGAATTCTCTCCAGTGTGAGTTCTTCTGTGGTGAATAAGGATTGATTTTTGACCAAAAGCTTTGCCACAATCTTTACATTTGTAGGGCTTCTCTCCATTGTGGGTTCCTCTGTGGTAAATAAGACCTTTTTTTTTACTAAAAGCTTTGGTTGCTTTTCTTTATATTTGTAGAGCTTCTCTCCAGTATAAATTCTCTGGTGGTATACAAGGCCTGATATTCTATATGATTTCTGATGTTCACTATCACTTGTAGTTTTCCATATTTTCTTTTGTGGAAAATAGTCAAGATCACAACTTCTATATTTTGCACTTATCACTTCATGAAATATATGTTTTATGCCATTTTCTGGTGAATATTCTTGGGTATGATTAGGAGTCATGGCTGAAATAAACAAAAATCAAAAAAAAAATACCTATTAGACTGGCATAAATATATTTTGCATGCATAACATGAAATTAAGGTAAAATAAGTACATAAGGAATGTAGCAGATTAGTAAGTCCAAAGTCACCACAAATGCGAAAAATATATTAATTCAATAAAAATGTACAGAAAAAATTACCTTGAGAATATTACCCAAATTCTTGTAGAGAACACAGTATCCAAGAGAAGTACATCATTAAGAAGAGTAATGTAATAAAGTGTAGAAAAGTATCATTAACAGCCTTTTGTCCTTCATAAGATAGTATTGTGTATTTAAGAAATATTTACGAGGGGCTGGGGAAATGGCTCAAGCGGCAGTGCGCTCATCTGGCATGCGTGCGGCCCGGGTTCGATCCTCAGCACCACATACCAGCAAAGATGTTGTGTCCACCGAAAACTAAAAAAACTGAATATTAAAGATTCTCTCTCTCTCTCTCTCTCTCTCTCTCTCTCTCTCTCTCTCTCTCTCTCCTCTCTCGGTCTCTCTTTAAAAAAATATTTACGAGCTACCTTCACTGTCAGTAGAACAAGAGAAATGTGAAACATACAAACATTTCTGGCTATTTCAAAGAGTGCCCAAAAAATGGTTTTTGACTACCATGACATAGAGACATGAAAATAACTAGTAGATTTTGAGTGATAATACCATAAATATTCAACAAGTGTAAAAAGGCAATGGACTCTTAAAAAGAAAGAGGAACAAAAAATTTACTAAGAAATATACACATACATGTCTATAAAATTTTTCATAAACACATTTTAAAAGACTATATAAACCTTGCATAGCCTATGACCATAATACTTAGATGAATTCAACACATGACAATCAAGTATAATAAATTGATTTTTATATTTTTACATTCGTGTGATATGAGAATTTCCTTTATTGACAAATAAACTTTGTTTATTTATAAATATATCATGGTATTTTATACTATATATACAAGGTAAAATGACTAAATAGAATGAATTAGCACATTCATTATTTTATATAATTATCAATTTTGTTCTTATAAGGTATTGTATTCCTTCTACTAGTATTTATGAACAACATAATACACTCAATATATGGTAAAATAAAACTCTTGACCTTATTATGCTCAATAAAATAAAAATATGGAGACTTTGACTATAACATCAACCCTACACAAAACACAGTACCTGGTGAGCAAAATTTTGCTCACTAAATTTCTGACTTCCACATGTGAATCAAATGCTCCTACAACTTAATATCTGCCTGCCACCTTTCACTTAATTCAAAGTCCTGCATATATTTCTTATAACACTTTAAGAGACAAAATATTTTATAACTAAATAATAATAGTATATAAGTACATATTTTTACACATTTGACATTGATGGGCACACACATGGAGTCCCTAGCTTTAATACTGAGAAACATGTTTGAACTAAACACAAAAGCAGAAGTATCTCTTCAAATTTCTGATATAATTGTTCATGGACTATATAATCTACTGATGGCTCCTTTAATAAACAAATAGAAAATAGTACAGCAAATATAAAGAAAGAGAAGCATGGCTAAATGCAAGTAACCAAAAAAAAAAAAAAAAAGAACATTAAGAATTTAACATTAGGATACTGACAGTTATAAATTACTGAAAGAACACTAAATAATTATTTAAAAAAAGTTTAGAGAGTGAAATTGAAAAATATTAATATCAATGAGCACAATGTTTATGTGAGAGGGGCATTCCTAGTGTACAAATCTGAAATTCTACCAATATGGGAGAGCCTTATCAAGCATTACCAAGTTTGAGACAAGTATAAGCAACTTGTAAAACACTGTAAAAATTAAAAATCTATAGAATTTATAAAGAGAAGTGGGATATATAAACACACTGCATTTTGTGTAGGGGTGATATTATTGTCAAAGACTCTCTCTCTCTCTCTCTCTCTCTCTCTCTCTCTATATATATATATATATATATATATATATATATATATATATGATTTAATTCTGATTTACTTGTTCATGGATACATATTTACTACTGGCAATTTTGGATCTTTAGATCATCCAACTTTTAATGTTTCATGTGTAATCCTAGAGATTATCCCAAAAATTCTATATCTCGAACTACAACACAAGTCTATATATATATATATATATATATATATATATATATATATATATATATATATAGAGAGAGAGAGAGAGAGAGAGAGAGAGAGAGAAGAATATGTGAAAAGAATCCAAGCATGCCACAATAAAAAAACAATGATCCAGAACTTAAATCACTAATCAAAATAAAAAAAATATTAAATATTACAAAGTAGAAGTATAATGATTTATTCACTTCAAAATATTTATGATTGCTAATGCATTATTGCAAAACACAAAAAAATTAAAAAATTAATAACATAATTGAATCTAAAATAGAAAATGTCAAGTAAGTTCCAGCAGAGAGCATGGAAAGAAACCAAGCATGATCTGCTCCTAGAGGCCCTATTTGTTTAAAGATGGATAATGCTCCTGCTTTTACATCTCATCCTTTTGCACAATTTTTAATCAATGAGATATAGTTTTAAATAATGAAATTTCTCATAATTCTTTTGGACGAGCTTTTGTTGAGTGACCAAATTGTATTCTAATACTTGCCTTTTAAAACAGAAACAAACATCTAGCCTCTCTTATATTAATATGCATTAAATATTGTTTTACTTACAGTTAATGTGCTCAATATACAACATAAAGTTAATACTCAAAATTGGTCATCTGCAATGAATAGATATTTTATTCTCAAACAGCCATTACCAAAAATATTATGTAATATATGAGGTTCCACCTGACCAGCATGACAAGATCCTATGCCTTTGATCACGTGGGGAAAAGCATAGACTGCCTCACATATGCCAACATGTCCTTTTTGGACTCTAGCTTCATGCATGAAAAATAGCAATTATAAATGTGCATCAGGGACTTCACAAGCTGATTTCTAAGTTTCATTTAACTATGGATGATAAGAGTTCATCCAAACAAGAGAATAATCATTCTCCTCAAAAGAGGAGAAACACTAAAAGAGGACCCCAAGATACTTGAATTCTAATTACTTGGGGGGATATAAAACCATTAACAGCCTCAGCTCAACAGGTGTTGGCTAAAATGGGGTTAGAATGTACTCTAGATAACTTTGTTACTGCTTTGATTGCTAAAGTCACACAAAACTCTGTAAATACTTTGGTCTTAATAACAATTTTGCTCTGTTTTTTGTACACCAGCTCTGGGAAATTCAGTACTGTCAGATCCTGGACTTCTAGAACCTATAACAATATCTCAATACACTTGCATCAAATTGTTATATGCCTGCAAAAATGTCTCGTGGTATTCATTGTTGTCTTAGCAGAATAATGTGTCCCTACCATCCACATAGTATTTAATAGATCAACATCCTTTGCAATTTATTCATACAAGGTCTATTCCTCTTGACAATAACTGTGATGATTCAGTGAAGCTTCTCTCTAAGGCAGAATTTAATGCTTTCACATTCTCCTTAGTGAGAGTACCTGGACTAGCTCTACGGGCTTATAAAACTACTATGAAACTTGCCTATGCTATTATAAACAGTATTAGTCATGCCTCCATGGATGTAAATATGCTTAATGAAGAACAAAAACAACACTGTCAAGCCATACTTGACAATCATGCTGCAATTGATTGTCTGTTATTGTTACATCATAAAGGATATCAGAAGTTTAATAACATGTGTTCCTTCAATTTAAGTTATAATAGTAATTTTATTTCAAAAGACTTAGATTACATTAAAGATGTCATTAATAAAGTTCAACAAGATGAGGGATTTTGGACTTGTTAGATTGGTTAACTTCATGTTTACTCAATTTTATATGGGTCAAAAATATTCATAGGTGGATGTTTACTGATGTTGGAACTTGTTGTTGTCTATGCTTGCCCTATTTTTGGCCCCACCAGCATTAAGGAGATAAGTAATATTATTTACTAAAAAGGCCTTAAAAAAGAGGGGAGGTATTAGGTATTCTGACCTTGGAATAGACAGGAAAGTGTGAGGGTGATTGTAACTGGCACCCTGAGTCCCACAATTGTAATGCACAGCAGTTTCTCCCTGAAGCTATTAAGACAATTCAACAGGTGTACTATCTAGTTTCTGTGTTAATGTCTTTAGGGAAGAAGGGGCTCCATATTTGTATTAACTGTACCTAATCTTGGTTAGCTAGCACTTGGGGTTAAAGAAACACTGGGTTAGAATGTAGTCATGGTATCAGAGATACAATAAATTTGGGTATTATATGTGCAGCTGTTAAGAGGTGTGGTCAGTTTTTTTTTTCTATTTTCCTTTTCACGGTGTGTGTGTCTCTCTCTTCTGTTTGCATAAGATCCCAGAAGATACTCTGCAACAGAAGTAAATTAAATAATAATTAGTAATTAATAATTTTAATGGGAAATTAAACTTACCCAGGAAGGCCAAGTTTCTATAGTTCTCTAACATCACATCTCTATATAAATTTTTCTGAGCAGGCTGAAGGCATTCCCACTCCTCTTCAGTAAAATCAATGGCTACATCCATAAATTGTTAACAGTTCCTAAAATAAGAATAGGTAAATAAATAACACATTGACCACATGAACATTTGCACAATATGTAATGTAATTAAAGTTGAAATGAGAGTTAGTAGACTATCATGTAGGTAGTGTTTTGAAACACAATTATACTATTATCTTCTTCTGCAGAAAAAGTGATTTAAGTTAAAAAAAGTATACATAGTCCACATTTATGAAAACACAATATAAAACTCAGATATTATCTCAAAAATATTTATTTTGTAATTTTTTATATCTTGATCTAAATTATACATATTTTTCAGATGAGAAAATCATGGTAATTAAGAAAGAGAATTCTCAAATTTTTAATTATATGACTACTAATCAGAGATTTACTTAATGTGTAGAATCTCATTTGTTATTTCTTTGATACAGCTGGCTATTCTGAATGTGTAGTGAGATCTCTAGTAATTCCAATATCAATGGTATAAGAGAAATTTTGAAATGTAACAAGTAGACCACTTAATGAAAATATTTAATAGTTTATTTAAGTTCAAATATTTTTATAGTTTTTATGTCTGTTATTAATATACAAAAATAGTAACAACAATCCTGTTTGAATTTTTACTTTTTTATAATGTTAACATTTTTTCACATAAATATATATATATTATATAATATATATGTATACAAAAATTTTGATCGTTTTATATTTTATGATATTTATAATAGAATATACATATAGCTCTTCAAACAAATATAGTTTGTTTGTTTGTTTTTAATTTATTGGTTCTTTCTAGTTCTACCTGACTGTAAAATTGATTTTTATGGTATTATGCAAGCATGAGATATATCTTATCCTAATTAAACTCCTGTTCTTGATGATGGCTTTGATGTTAGGATTCACTTACAGATATATATCTTTTACATTTCTATCCTTGTCCCTTTTAATTTATTTATTTATTTCATTTACTTATTTTTTATTTACCATTGTGCAATCTACTGATCTTCTTTTCTTACCCTACCCCCTTTAGAGACTTTAGATTTCACATATCAGCAATAACTTTCAACTTTGGTTTTAACAAAATTGTTTGTTTTACTTAGCAAAAAATCTCCAGATTCATCCTTTCCTGGCAAATGTCATAAAGTCATTCTTCTTTATGGCCAATTCATAGTTTATTGTGCACATAAGCAACAGTTTTTTATCCTGTCATCATTGAATGGACCCATTCATCATTGAATGGTTGGTTTTAAAGCTTAGCTATTGTGAATTGTGCTGCTATAAACATTAATGTGGCTGTGTCAATGTAGTATGCTGATTTTATGTCCTTTCGGCATATACAGTCCAGTCAAAAAACTGGGTAAAATTGTGGGTTCCATTTCTTTAACAATGTACATACAGGTTATTATGTTTCACTTAGACCTCCATACAGCTGGAAAAATTGAAATTCATCTATATCTGAGGTGATGGACAACTGTAGTTTTAGTGACTGAGGAGGATAAAAAGGATCATAAATTCTAATACAATATTATATATAATATTGTCTTATATATTTTGTATTGAGGAACTTAGTGAAGCACTTAGTAACTCAGCAATACTCTGACTCTAAATAAAATATATATATAAAAAAAATGAGGATGTGGCTTTACTGTTAAGCACCCCTGGGTTCAGTCTTCAGTACAGATAAAAAAAAAGCAGACATAATTAAAAAGCACTACCAAATTTGAAAATTCAAAAAATAGAAATTATATCAATTATACAGTATATAATTGAAAACATAGACATATATAATGATTTCTCACTTTATGGAAATACACTCTGGAAAATTTATCCTAAGAATCTTCTGCAACTTTCCAATTCTCTGAGTGCAATGATAGAATCTAGATGGTATAGACTAGTACATGGCTAAGATATTTGCTAGATCCATGGTTGTACATAACATCTACTGCTGACCAAAATACCATGATGCCACATGATTGATATTATGAAGTAAAATTTATCAGGGTAAACCTCATAACAAAATAAATCGTGGAAATACCAAAAACACCAACAACAAAACTCTTAAAACATGCTAGTATATTGGAAAAAGAGTGTGATAATAAAATGCTATTTTATCCCTTCACTCATAAAACATAACATATTTTGACACCTTAAATGCTGAATATAAGTTATTAATAAAAAATACTGAAATATATAAGAAAGTACAAAGCTCAAACGTTTATATTCAAAAGATAGGGTTTATATGGTGGTGCACACCTGAAATATCTACTATTCTGGAATCTAAGGCATGAAGTTCAAAATTTAAGGCCAACTGAAGAAATTGAGAAAACCTCACCTGGAAATAAAATTTAAAACAGAGCTGAGAATATGCTCAGCATTAAGACACTTTGGTTGAATTTCTAATATCAGAAAAAAAGGGTTTTTTTGTTTTCAAACTTATAAATATAATAGACTTAAACATATGAATTACAAAATATTAATACAAAAAAATCTATTCATCAAATGATTACATTAAAAGCTGCAAAACTGACAAGGTTAAAAAAAACCCTAATTTCCTCACAAATAATCAAATGTTTATAAGAAGAAAAAATACAACAGATTGCAAAACAAAAACAAAAAATTCTTGAAGAGTCACTTTAAAAAAATATATCTAAGTGTTCAATAACCATAAAAACTCAAAATCTTTAGAAATTAGGTAACATTGAATAAAATCACATCATATAGATGAATTAAACAGTATTGATGAACATGTGGAATAAATACATTCACAAAAAAGGAAAATAATATTTTAAGCTTTTATTATCCATTTGTATAAACTGTTTTGTAATCATATGTATATTATACACCCACACAGGAAACAGAGACTGAAATTATAGCAACTGTACATGAGAATACAGTCACATTCTTCCAGAGTTGAAACCAAGGGGCATAGCGAAAGAGAAAGAAATAATTATTAAATTTTGTAAAATGTAAATTCTAGGAGCTAGCATTATTGTTGATGTATTATATCCAGTTTGAAAAATACTATATAATACCATGTATGTGTTAAGCTGATGTCACATAAATGTTGCATTTCATATGCAAGTATGTTTACAAAAGGAATATGCAGTATTTGAGAAAATAAAAATACAGAAAAGAACATAAAAGACTCAAACATTCAACATATTTACAAAGGAAAAAATATTATAAAAATGACTATTTTTCCCAAGGTACCCTTTAATAATAATTTTACCATAATTTTACCATTTTTCAGTTTTTGTTAAAGAAGAAATCAAAGCAAAAACTTCTATAATTTTCCTGGAAAGTTGAATGTATATAAAATAGACAAGAACTCTCTCATAGATAAGAGCAAATGTACTAATAATCATTATCTGACACTAATGCATGTTATAATATTAAAACAGTGTAGTAATTTTAAGATAAAGAAATCACATTACAGAAAACTACATAGGGCAATTCATATGTATGCAAATATCTTTTTATTGTTAATCATTATAAGTATATAAATCAAAACATATCAATAAAATATTTAATTTGAGTGAATGCTACAATTAAACCTCAAAGTAGATGTTAGAATAAAAGGCATAGATTACAAAAGTGACTTGTGTGCAGAATGTGTGTGACACTGGAATTATACACAAGCATCCACCAAACAGCAGATATAAAAAAAGATAATTCTAAAAAATAAAATAAAAATAAATAAAAGCAGAATATAAGCCTCCCTTTATTTATGGATACATCAAATAAATATATTCTCCTGTTTTGAGTCCTTCTAAAATCTTTAAAGGAATTAGAGGCACACAAATTGGAAAACTGAAAAAAAAAATATCGACCAAGAGATAAGTAGAATGCACTTGAAGATTTTTCTGATTTGAGCAATATGCAAAATTACTGGAACAAATTGCCCAAATCCACTGTTAATATAAGTAAAGGGAGATTGACTTGGGTTTGAAATATGTTATTTAACTTTAAATTGCCTGTAGTTTAAATGCCAATTTATCTGTACACACAGAGGAAGGAATAAGATATACATGAGTATTTACTCCGGGGGAAAAATAAGTGGTTTTAATGGCCATGCAAGATCCATGGGCTTTATTTCATTAGACCAGAGTGGAAGACGTTTTAAATCTTAAGGTAACACCTTAATCCCTTAGAGGAATTCACCAACATTCTCCAAAAATGCAAATAGCTGTTGCTGACAGTTGAACTTTTATCTAGACAGTACCAAAAAATTAACAGGGAAATACAGACCACCACTGAAAGCCAAAGTGGCAGTTTAGCACTTCCTGAGCTCTCCCACACAGCTCACTTTACTAATAACACCAGACCTAACCAATTCTTTCTGTAAGTAATTTGTCCTGATATTAACTTTTTCTATTCAATGGACTACATCTGAAACCTCAAAGCATTGAAAGCACTGATAACTGTGCAAGTGCAAATCTCCCTAGATCAAAAAGGAGTGTTTTCACATTGGTGTACAAATATTGTAATGGGCTGAAATTTCGAATATTAGTGAAGAAAAATGGTTATAATAACAGATCCCTCTGTATTTCTAAAAGAGGTGCACATCAATTTTTTTTTCCAGTGAGCATAAGGTGCCCTGGAATCTATAAAGCTTGCATCAGAATTTTAGTGCACAATCCAACAATAAGATCTGCTGCATGAGCACATCTGTTAGAATGGCTACTCTCAAAAAGTGGAATAGTAAGTAGTACTCCGATTATATGAATATGGAAGAAAGAAACACTGTGCTAGACTGTAAAATTAGTGAAGACATTTAAAAAAAAATGGAAGTTGACAGTTCTCTCAGTTATTTCTTTGAGAAACTAAGCTCTCTTCATTTATACTGCTCTTGAACAAGAAAAGCCCCAAGTACTGGTCTGGACTTATGAGAGGCATTAGATGTGCCAGCTGTGGGATCCTCATATTACATAGTTCTTAAACACAGTTGCAGGAAAATACCAGAGTAGGGAATGAGAATGCTCTCATATACATTCCACTAAAGGAAATCTGAGCATAAAGACACTCTAACAGGTTGTCTGCGTTTGGAAACACAAAGGAAGAATAGAAACACATGATTTTTCCAAGATCAAGTAATTTTTCTTTACTTTTCAATCATATAAAATGCTCATAAACAACAACAACAACAAAATTTTGCTTTTGATTTTTTTCTATGGTACTGGGGATTTGAAGCAGCAGCATGTTAATTTTGGGCTACATACCCAGCCATGTTTTAAAATTTTGAGACAGGTTTTTTCTAACTGTCTAATTAGATGTTTACCTTTAAATTGCATTCTTACTGATTTAACCACTTGACACTCTGGAATTAATATGCATGTATCATTGCAGCCAAAGAGAAAAAAATACTTTAAAGTCTAATCCAGTTTTTGATATAACAATTGAAAATACCATGTTCATTTGAAATATGAGTAAAGTAACTGATAATACTGCAAAAATGTAACTGATAATACTGGGAAAGGGGGAAGTTTTCATTGAACAGGAAGCTAAAATTTTATATATAAATAAAAAAATACTGGGGCATAAATTTAAAATCACACTCAGCAACTGTCTGAAGAAAAAAAAATTAAAAAGTACCAGATATGTAGCTAAGTGGTACAGTACCTCTTGCTCAATCCACAATACCACAATCTCAAAAAAGAAGAATAAATTCAGGAGAAAAGAAAAACTGAGATACCTATAGAGTATCTCACCCCGCTCCTGGAGGAAAAAAATACATGGAGTTGTGATTGTAATGATCTCCTCACTCCAGAATCCACAACACAATCTGAGAAAATTCAGAAATATTGCACAAATGTTCTCACATAGAATTTACCATAAGGGCTAAAGATATTCTTTAGGATACTATAGGACTTCCAGTGTCTACTGTTAATATATGGTCCAGTTGACTGGCCAGTGATAATTTATGGCTGACCTTTCTCAAAAGAAGACACAGGACTGCAGAAAACAAAGATTACACCAGGGATTCTAGCCAACCATTGCCAGTTCCCACCATAGTCCTTGCAGCCAGTTTCAACCAAACTCACCATCCAGTCTCAGGATTTCACTGCACTCTCATCATTTACTGTATTTTTAGGAACCATGTGTCCTCTCTAAAAATCACTAAGTACCTATACAGGAGAAAAAAATCAGGTTCACTGAATATAAGTCAGGAAGCCTAGAAATGGATACCCACTCTGGCAGACTTCACACCAGATGGTCAAAACTTGCTTCTCTTTACTGAATATGTGTAGATTGGACAATGCTTATATAAGAAGTCCAGATTGGACAAAACTTATGTCTTCATATGCTCAATCTGAGTCTAGTGAGTTTTTTGAAAGTCAGGAAATAACCTCAAATCCAGAAATAAATGATGTCACAATTGTAGGGTCGTGTCTGTTTGTTTATTTATTTATTTATTTATTTATTTATTTATTTATTTATTTATTTATTTATTCACTCAATTTCTTTTGAGGCTCTGGGAATTGAAAGCCAGATCCTCAGGCTGCAGCAAATTTAAGGCAAGGTATACTTGGAGAAGTAAAATCCAGCCAACCCAGAAAAGCATTTGCATTTAAACTAGCATATGAGTCCTTTTGAATTTGTAGATTATATACGTAAATATATTATTTATGGATGGAAATAATACAGAGACAATCCTGTAAAATTTCAGTTAACTTCTCTTGTATGGAAACAGATTGAACATTAAAATTATATGAGGTGGAAAGATAATTTTTTTTAGAATTCATATAAAATAGTAAAAAACTGAATTTTTTAGTATAACCCATAATTTCCACTATATGAAAATTACCATTATGTATTTAAAATATCACTAATAAAGTATATGTATTTTTGGAACAGCACCGTCAAAACTATGCCAAGACTCCAGAAAATCTCAGTTCGCAGAACCATAATTGAGAGTTATGCTTGTCCTGAGTTCAGAAAGATGAAGGAAATGATCACTTCTTTTTATCTACGGTTGAAAGATACTTTTATTTGTTTATTTTTACTAATATTTCTCCTGAGATATTAAAAATTAGAGAGAAACTTTCCTGAGTGAGGACAAGGAGATTTAACAAGAAAGTGTATGGTGTGTGTGTGTGTGTGTGTGTGTGTGTGTGTGTGTGTATAATATATATATATATATAAATATATATGTTATTATATATATATATATATATATATATATATATATATATATATATATGTTTTTCCCCAGATCCAAATATTTGAGTCAATTATTTAAATTTATTAATGGTATATTTCTTATTTTATGACATGGCCTTACACCCAATGGCCTGTCTATATCATTTTCTTTTTTTTTCCTAGGATGAAAGCTTCTTAAAAAAGTGGTCTTGAAACGAAGATGAATTGTGTTGCTATCATGATGTCATACACTTGTAATCTCAGGTAGGGGATTTGAAATTTTGCTTCTTTAAGAATAGTACTAAAGCACAAGAAATAGAAACAAGAGTCACTAGACAGGATGAATTCAAACTGAAAAGATTCTTCTCAGCAAAAGAAACAATCAGTGAGGCAAAAAGTGATACCAGAGAATAGGAGCAAATTTTTATCACATGCACATCAAATAGAAACCTAATTTCCAGGATATATAAAGAACTTAAAAAACTTAATACAAAAAAACAAATTTCCCAATCTTTAAATGAAATGGGCTAAGGAACTGTAGAGACACACTTCTTAGAAGACAAAAAATCAATCAATCAATAAAAAAATGTTCAACATCTCTAGCAATTAAAGAATTGGAAATCAAAACTACTCCAAAATTTAATCTTACTCCAATCAGAATGCCAGTTATTAAAAATACAAGCAAAAATATATGTTGGTGAGGATGTGAGGAAAAAGGCACACTGTTACACTGTTGGTAGGACTCTAAATTGGTGACACCAATCTGGAAAAGAATAAGGAGATTCCTTAGAAAACTTGGAAAGAAACCAAAATTTATCCAGCTATCCCACTCCTTAATTTAGACCAACAAGAGCTAAAAACAGCATAAAACAGAGACATATCCACATCAATGTTCATAGCAAAACAATTCACAATAGGTAAACTGTAGAACCAACCTATATGCTCTTAAATAGAAGAATGGATAAATAAAATATGGTCTATTTATAAAGTGGAATATTACTGAGCATTAAAAAAGAACAAAATTATGGAACTGGGAAGTAAATGGATGGAGTTGGAGAATATCATGTTAAGGCAAGTAAGCCAACCGTCCTAAACCAAAGATCAAATGTTTTCTCTGCTACGTGGATGGTGATCCACAACGAGAGAAGTGGGAGGTAGCATGGAAGAAATGAAGAAACTTTGAATAAGACAAAGGGGAGGGAGGTGATGGGAGATGGTATAGAGGTAGGTAAGATGGTGGAATGATATGAAAATCTTGTTGTACACAAAGTAGAGTTACATGGTTTCGTAACTATACTTTCTGTACAACAAGAGAAATAAAATTTCTTGCTCCATTTGTGTACTATGAAGTGAAATTCATTCTGATCTATTAGCAAGTTAGAACAAATTAATAAATCAATTGATTTTTAAAAATTCAGGAAAGATACTTGCCTTTCCCTAGATCTATATGTAATCATATGTGTGTGTGTGTGTGTGTGTGTGTATATATATATATATATATATATATATATATATATATATGCATATATTCTCTATATAACATACACATATTTAATGTATATAATTTATGATCAATTTTTTTCACATTTCTATCGATTTCTTTAAAGAAATGACAACAGAAGCAATACAATTCTTTTTTCATGTATAGAACACAATTTTTCATATCTCTGGTTGTATATAAAGTATGGTGATACAAATTTGTGTCTTCGTACATGTATGTTTGATGATGGTCTCTATCACATTCCACCATTCTTGCTAATTTCCTGCCCCCTTTCTTTTCCTCCCACACCTATTCTTTATTGAGAATCCATATATTTCTCTCATGCTCCCCCTCCCAACCCCATTGTGAGAAAGCCCCCTTCTATTTGGCCTTTTTTTTAATTGGCTAACATCACTTAGTATTATCTTCTCCAATGCTATCCAATTACCTACAAATGCCAGATATGATTATATACCTAGAAGACTCAAAAAGCTCCACCAGAAAATTTCTAGAACTAGTAAATAAATTTAGCAATGTAGCAGGATATAAAATCAACACCCATAAATCAAAGGCATTTCTGAATATCAGTGAAAAATCTTCTGAGAAAGAAATTAAGAACACTACCCCATTTATAATAACTTCAAAAAATATACTTAAGAATCAACTTAATGAAAGAGGTGAAGGGACTATACAAGGAAAACTACAGAAACCTAAAGAAAAAAACAAAAAAAGACCTTAGAAGATGGAAAGGTCTACTTTGCTCATCAATAGGCACAATTAATATTATCAAAGTGACAACGCTACAAAAGCATTATACAGATTTACTGCAATTCTGATAAAAATCCTAATGGCATTCCTCATACAAATAGAAAAAGCAACCATGAAATTTATCTGGAAAAATAAGAGACCAAGAATAGCTAAAGCAATCCTTAGCCGAAAGAGTGAAGCAGGTGGCTTCACTAAACCAGACCTTAAATCATACTACAGAGCAATGGTAAGAAAAACAGCATTGCATTTGCAAAAAAACAGTCTGCAGATAATAGGTACAGAATAGAGGTCACAGAGACTAACCCACAAAATTATAATTATCATATATTAGACAAAGGTGTCAAAACATGCACTTGAGAAAATATAGCCGCATCAACAAACCACTATCTCTCACCATGCACAAAACTCAACTTCAAGTGTATCAAGAAACTAGGATTTAAACCATATTCTCTGTGTCTAATGAAATAAAATATAGGCTCTAATATTCATCATGTGGGATTAGGCCACAATTTCTTTAATAAGACACTGATAGCACAAGAGTTAAAACAAAAAAAATCAATAAATGGGATACAATCAAACTAAAAAGTTTATTCTCAGCAAAAGAAGCAATCGGTGAGGTGAAGACAGAGCCTACATTTTAGGAGAAATATTTTACCCCTCACATATCAGTTAGACCACTAATCTCTACGGTACATAAAGAACTAAAAAAAACTAAGCAAATAATAATAATAGTGATGATGATGATGATGTTGATGATGATTATGATGATAATAATAATAATAACCCAATCAAGAAATGGGCCAAGGATCTGAAGAGAGAGTTCTTAGAAGAGAATATACAATCAATCACTATTTTTTTTTATATATCTGATTGGTTATAGTCCTCCCTTTTCAGGACCAAGAACACTTCTGGTTCAGTTTCTAAGGAAGGGAAACATGAGCAAGAATCTTTCTCAACTCTCCTTTATAAATTATCAAATACAATTATCTATATCATTTTCTAAACATAGCTGAACATGGGAAATATACATTTGGAGCAGAGAACATTTTTATTAGAAACTTAGTGTAGAAGAAAGAAAGAAAAAAACATAATTATTTGTACCACATTGAACCACAAGAGAAATGGAATCTGGAATTCAGAAAAGAAAGGCTCAAACTTTTATACTTGGGAATGTGGATGACATGGATGCCTAAAGTGAAAAGGTTATACAAGCTTTTGAAAGAAAATTCATGTGAGTGGCAGATAATAGTTAACCAAATAGAATCTGCATAGTGTATTCCAGGGGCTTTGTCAGCTGTGCACTAAGGAACATACAGATATTCATAGCCTCCATGAAGAGCTGCTGAGAGCCATAGCCAAGTAGGAGTGATGCACAGCATTTTTGGTTGACAGGTGACCCTAGCAAGCCATTGAGATGATAATGGTTATGTTAAGATGTGCATTCAATTGGATATTAGACCCCTGCTGTCTGCCTCAGCCTGCTACTTTGGAGCCCTCACAGGGATTCCCAGAGAGTTCCCATATGTTGGGGAAGTGCAGTAGGAGGGATTTCCTGAAGAGGGATTTCCGGTTTGTGTGGTGTGTCCCGGGTGAAGGCTGTGTGCTTGGGGTTTGGCGGGTTTTAAAAATAAAGTTTATTCCTGCTTCAGTGGCTAGTGATTTTGTGCCCAGCCAGACTGTGGCATTTGGTGTCCAATAAGGGGAACGCCTGAATCTTGGGGGTGAGTGAAATTGCTCGCCCCTGAGGCAGAGCGAGAGAATGGGTGACCATTTCAAAAAACAATTTTTTTTTTGATTTATTTTGTTGTGTTTCAAGCTGCCTATCCCTATAACTTTCTCAGGCAACCTGGGAAAAATGGTTGGCTCAAGGTTTGAAGTTGTTCAACCCTGAAAAACAGAAAATTGATACAACAATTTTTTGTTCCATTTTTGTTTTATTTTGCTTCGGTTTTGTTTTATCTGTTTGAGTTGTGTTATCATTGTAACAGAAATATGGGGTCAGAAATTAGCAAAAAAACAAACTGAAAGAATGTTAAGTAAATTGTTACAGGAAGGAGGCACCCAAGTAAAACCAAAGAGTCAGGGCATATGTTGATACAATACAAAAATGTAGCCCATGGCTTTTTAAGGAGAAGTTGTTGAATATATCACAATGGGACCATCATGGTGAAGATTTAAGGGACAGGGCAAAGAAAAACCCAGGAACTCTGCCAGTTGGCACATTGCCTTTGTGGATGATGACACGATATTTTTTGCCTAGTCCAAACCTTTCAGGTCAGATTATGGTAGAAGACATATTAGATCAGGAAAAAGAGGAGGCCTATTGAGATAGTCAGAAAGGAGAAGAAAGTTTAGAGCAGAAAAAGTGATTAGGGGAAAAGATACAACAGGAGGCTGCTACTAAAATCTTTCTATCAGCAGAGGGCATAAGTGTTCAACCAACAGTGCCGCCTATGGGACCCTCAACCCCTGTATCTGATAGATGGGATCCTGAGACAGGACCTCAAAGATTAGCAGGCCCTGTATTTGAACAGGCAGGAGGGCAGCAAATTCACCATGTTTTAGATTTCAAAACAGTAAAGCAGCTAAAAGATGCTGTAACAACCTATGGTCCTCAAGCACCTTTCACCATAAACTTGGTCAAATCCATTACCAACTTGAATATGATGCTAGCAGATTGGACTAGTGTGTGTGTAAAGCTGTTGTAAATGGAAGGCAATACCTATTATGAAAGGTTGCCAATGAGGAATTTTGCATGGAAATGGCTAGGCGACATGCAGCAGCTGGTTATCATCTGAGAAAACTAGTTGTGTTGTTAGGAAAAGAACCTTATGAAGGTCACCTGCAAAAAATTGCATATGATCCGGCTATATATTCACAGATTGCTGCAGATGCAGTTAGGGCATGGAAGACTTTACAAGGACATGGAGATTTACAAGGTCAATTAGCTAAGGTAATACAAGGAGCTAATGAACCTGACACTGAATTTGTAGATAGGCTAATTCAAACAGCTACCAGAGTTTGGGGGGATACAGAGCAAGCAATGCCATTAATTAAACAGCTAGTCTTTGAACAAGCAAGCAGATGGTGTAATGAGGCCATTAGACCATGGAAACAAGGAGATTTAAACACATATATGAAATTATGTAGAGACATTAATGAACAAGGGCAAGTCTTGGCAGCTGCAGTACTACAGGCTTTAGATGCCAGTCAAAGAACATGCTACAATTGTGAACAAACAGGACATTTTAAAAGGAGTTCCCTCATAGGAGGAGGGATTAAAAATGCTAGGTATCAAAGGAGTAGAATACTGGGTATTTGCCCATGATGCTGTAAAGGGAGACTTTGGGCTAAAGAATGCCATTCTCATACCACCATAGAGGGTACTCCATTATCAAAAAATGGACATGGACCAGGTGTTTACACATGATATTGTGGAGAAAAGCATCAGGCTTCGTTGCCAAAAAATGGACTGGGGGGCCCAAAGCTCTGGGGCCCACAACCACAAATATACAGGGCAATGAAAAAAAACAGCAAAACCATCAGAGTAGTGCCCAGGACACATTATGCATTAAATCCATTATCAGACAAACCAGAGGGAGCACAGGGTTGGACATCTGTGCCTCAACCACAGCAATACTAACTCCAGAGAAAAAAGTTCAAATCATTCCTACAGGAGTAAAAGGACCTCTTCCCCAAGAAACAGTAGGCTTATTATTGGGACGCAGTTCTTCTACACTAAAAGGACTTATGATATGTCCTGGGGTAATTGATCCTGATTATGAAGTTGAAATAAAAATTATAGTTAGTTCTCCAAGAGGTATGTCAGTAATTTTACCAGGAGAGAGAATAGCACAGTTATTAATAATACCCAGCCTACATGATAAATTTTCCAGTTGTACTGTAGAAAGAGGTTCCAGGGGATTAGGTTCCACAGGTGTAGATTTGGCTATGTTTTCTTTAAATTTAGATTCTCGCCGTATGCTAAAACTAAATATTCAAGAACATAAATTTAATGGGCTACTGGAGACAGGTGCAGACCTTAGCATCATCTCTCGTCAAGAATGGCCAAAATATTGGCCATTACAATAAGCCAATCAAACGCTTTGAGGCCTAGGAGTGGTGACTAATCCCCATAGAAGTGCAATGGTATTAGATTGGAAGGATCCTAAGGGAGGTGAAGGAACTATACAGCCATATGTATTGGATTATATTCCTATAAATTTATGGGGATGAGATGTCCTAGATCAATTAGTTTTGACATTAACAAATAACATCAATTAAAATGGTCCCACTACTAGGGCTAGACAAGGTTTTAGGAAAGAAAAAAGATTAGGAGAATAATAACATGGTATAGTACCACCAATTCAAATAGATCAAGTAATAAATAGACATGGATTGGGTTTTCAGAATGGGTCACTGAGACAATAAAAATTACTTGGAAATCAGAAAGACCAGTATGGGTTCCTCAGTGGCCCCTGACTAAAGAAAAGATAGAAGCAGCCCATGACCTGGACAAACAACAATTAGCAGAAGGACATATACAACCTTCCATATCTCTCCATAATACTCCCATTTTTGTCATCAAAAAGAAATCTGTTACATGGAGATTATTGCAAGATCTAAGAGCCATTAATAATGAGATGGTTATTATGGGACCTGCTCAACTGGGGATTCCCCAATTGTCTGCTTTGCCAAAAACCTGGTATGTTTTAGTTATAGATGTTAAAGATATTTTTTCAATTCAAATCCATCCTGAGGATAGTCCAGGTTTTGCATTTACTTTCACTGCAATGAATCATGAAGGTCCTGATCAGAGATATGATTGGAAAGTACTCCCTCAGGGGATGACTAACACCCTAACTATGTATCAAATTTATGTTAACAAACAGTCCAGCCATGTAGAAATCAAAATCCTGAACTACAAATATTTCACTATATGGATGATGTATTATTATCACATAAAAATAAAAACACATTGCTAGAAAGTTATGCCACACTTACAAATTAATTAAAAAATTATAATCTAGAGATAGCAATAGAGAAAGTACAATTAAATCTTCCAATTAATTATTTAGAATTTCTATTATCCTCAACCATGGTCCGTCAACCCAAAATTCAAATACTAGTAGATCAACTCAAATCACTTAACGACTTTCAAAAGTTATTAGGAGACATAAATTGGATAAGGCCTTATCTAGGCATACCAACAGTAGAGTTGGGACCTTTATTTGATATCATAAAAGGCCCATCATATCCAAATTCACCCCACATGTTAACGCCTGAAGCAAAAAAGGCATTAAAAATTATTGAAACACATATGGAAAAAATGCATTTGGATAGAATTGATATAAGTTTGCCCTTATTATTTATTGTAATACCAACAAAAAATATTCCTACAGGAGTATTTTGGCAAGAAGGTCCATTATTGTGGATACATTTATCTTATTCTCCTAACACTATTCTTACTAGGTATCCTGAGGCTGTAGGACAATTAATTCTCAAAGGAATAAAAGCAGCAAAGGGAGTGCTTGGAATCTCTCTCAATAAAATTATTACTCCATATACTATGGATCAAATTGATGAGTTAGCTAATGAGTTAAATACTTGGGCAATAATCCTGTGTAAATCTAATGTTTCATTTGATAATCACTTACCAGCAAATCCTTTATTGTATTTTTGGTCTTCACATCCTGTAGTTTTTCCAAAAATGACAAGAAAAACACCTATCATAATGGTCCAAATATATTCACTGATGGGTCAAATAATGGTACAGCAGCAGTAGTTACCCCTAATCAAACTTTTACTTTTTTAGTACCCAAACAATCAGCTCAAAAGGTAGAGCTTAATGCAGTATTACAAGCTTTTGTTATGTTTAAGATTCTGTATTTAATTTATTTTCTGATAGTCAGTATATAGTTAATGCTATAGTATCCCTTGAAGATGCTGGTAGGATTTCCCCTTCCTCTACTGTTTTCTCTTTGCTTTCCACTATACAAAGTCTGATCTGGGACAGAAAAGCTCCATTCTTTATAGGACATATCAGGGCACATACAGGATTTCCTGGATCCCTTAGTTTGGCCAATGATTTAGCAGATAAATCTACAAATGACATACATATTTTCTCCACAATAGAAGAATCTACAAATTTTCATAAAAAGTTCCGTGTCAATGCTAATACTTTAAAAAAGCATTTTAAAATAACTAAGGAACAAACCATACAATAAAACAATGCCAAAATTGTGTGACATTTTTACCACAAGTTAATCTTGGAGTCAATCCTAGAGGACTGATACCTAACCATATTTGGCAGATGGACATCACACACTTGCTAAAATTTGGAAAATTAAAATATTTGCATGTTACAGTTGATACTTCTGGATTTCTGATGGGTTCCCTTCATGCCGGAGAAAAACTAAAGATATAATATCTCATTGCTTAGAAAATTTTGCCACTTTGGGCGTTCCAAAACAGTTAAAAACAGATAATGGTCTTGGGTATACTTCTACCTCTTTTAAACAATTTTGCTCATTATTTGGCATTACTCATAACAGGAATCCCATACAATACACAGGGATAAGTCATAGTTGAAAGAGCTCATCAAACTATTAAAAGGTACTAATTAAAGCAAAAAGAGGGTATTGGAAAGGGGTATATATACCCATTAGATAAACTTAAAATAACCCTTTTTACTATAAACTTTTTAAATTTGGATTCATCAGGGCTTAGTGCTGCAGAAAGGCATATGTGTCCAAAAATGCACATAAGCCTAAGGTACTTTGAAAGGATATTCTAACAAGAAAATGGAAAGGTCCTGACTCAGTGATTGTCTGGAGTTTGGGTTCTGTTTGTGTGTTTTCACAGGGAAAACAGCAGCCAATTTGGATTCCAGAGAGACTAACCAAAGTGATTTCTACAGACCAAAAGAAGATGATTTGACTCAAATCCATAACAGATGATATCCAGAGATCCAGCTTGGCTATTCTTGATCTGCAACAGTGGTTCTCCCACACCTCTAGGCTAATGAATAATGAACACCATTAAAGCCTATTTCAAATGTAAAAACCCTTGGGGCTTGCTTGTGGGAATTTTTTCAGACCCATTGTGCAAGTTACAGGAAAAAGAATGGGATATCCAAAAAAGATCAACCCAGGTGGTAACCAGGATTTCTTTTTCAATACCTATTTTATATTGCATTTTCCCACATCATAAAGTTCTATTTTATTTTTGGAGCTCATTCAAACCTAGGTGAATGTTTTTCTGATCAGTTTTATTTTTTGACTGTGGAGTTTTTAAACATTGCAATGGAGATTTCACCTGTGTAAAGCTACAAGGCCTTGACTATTGTCTTATGTGTTGTATGTTATGTGTGCACACTTGTGTTTTGTGTTGTATGTCTGTATGTGTGTATGTACATAGATTATATATGAGGAGCACTCATGAAAAAATGGATCCAAATATTTTTTTATTATTCACGTGATTTAAATGGTTTAATTTAAATTGGATACACAGCTGTTGAGGATTGTTTTAAATGTGAACTAATAAGGAGGTTAACACATCTGTTTGTTTATTTTCACCTTTCCTTTTCATTATATTTAATAATTCCCTTCAGGATAAGGTAAATTGTTCAGAAAATTGTTTTCTTAGTACCTGTTGGAATGTTACATATTGTTTTTTTAGCCATCATTGCCAGAATTCCTATCTTTATCTTAGTGCCAGTGAAGACAAAGATAAAACCAAACTACAGCTTCTTTGATAGCTACCACAGTAAACTGTATAAACTGATGCATCAATGAATAATAACTCAACAAGTAATGCTCAATCAAGGAGTCAATTTACTTTGGGAGGAAAAGAACATATTTATAGATTCCTCTACTTTGAACTGCTTGCAGAACTTGCCTGGACTATGTATCTCTTGTATACATTGTGAACTATCTGTTGGTGCAGCGAATTGTGGTAATGCTGGAGTATCTTTGCTGATGGTGTCACCGGTGGTACAATTTTTCAAAAGAGCCATCAATTTACTTAGTGTCATGTCATTTCTGTATCCTCCTCCCTTCTGCTACAGATGGTCTAAAATTTGGGGGCCAACAGACGTGAGGCAAAGAACCTCATCCCCCCACACTGGATCCAAGGCCAAATTTGGGGGCCTACAGAGATGAGGCAAAGAATATCTCATTCTATGCATTCCCCACTGGTGCATAGGCCTATCCTCATGTATGGCTGTATGCTGGACCGGTAGTCAGTGACAGGTATAATCCAATTGCAGTGGTACCAACCTAAGACAGGAGGCTGACACCTTGATGTCAGCTATTCTGATGATGGGTAAGAGCCATGTGTAGTATTGGACAGCCTAACAGTCACAGTCCCTAAATCACATGCTTGATGCTTAATTAAACAGAAGGGGGGAGATGCTGAGAGCCATAGCCAAGTAGGAATGACACATGGCATTTTTGGTTGAAAGGTGATGCCAGCAAGCCAGTGAGATGATAATGGTCATGTTAAGATGTGTATTCAATTGGATAATAGACCCCTGCTGTCCGCCTTGGCCTGCTACTTTGGAGCCCTCAAGGGGATTCCTGGAAAGTTCCCATTGGTTGGGGATGTGTGGTAGGAGGGATTTTTGGAGGAGGGATTTCTGGTTGGTGTGGTGTGTCCCGGGAGAAGGCCGCGTTGTACATGGCATTTGTGGGAGTATTGGAAATAATGTTTGTTCCTGCTTGAGTGGCTCGTGATTTTTTGCCCAGCTAGACTGTGTTAAAGAGCATTATTTATCTGTGCCCTCTAAAACTATTCCCATAGTACAGATGAAAAATCATAGGTATCTGGATACTAAATGGCAATTCAGCAGCCCAAAGAAAACTACCCATAGAACTGTATGAAATTTCTTCAAGGCCATCAATGTATTGTTAGCTCCTGACACAGGGATGTCAGTCTGGGGAAATATTATTTTCTCTCCATTTTGAGGAGAGTTCATTGAGAATACATTTTGGGGGCAACATAAATACTTTTTTTTTCTTTCATATTAAGAAATTCTTCAGAAACAGAGCTCACAAGACAGATTTCTTAGAAGGGTAAATGCCTGGAGATTACAAAATAAAAAAAAAAAAATTCAGTGACCCTGAGTGACTCAGTAAGGAAATAAATCTAAAAGGCTTATTAGAAAGTTAAAAGCAAAAAAGTAACTATTTCTAAAAATTCATATGTTCATTAGTTGCTATCTCCATAACATGTCATTAAGTAAACAACAAATTATGTATGAATGTTTCTAAGATTGGCCAAGTTTTATTCCATATGATTTTATATTAAATCCCAAAATCCAGATAAAAGAATTTATGATTTACTGCCAAAAATATTACAGAAAAAATTTTTTAAAGAGTAGATGTTTAGAAAATATGTCATTTAACAATTTTATTACCACATTATTTTAAAGAAATTTATTCATTTTCCTGCAGCCATAGTGTAGAGAAATTTCTTAGTTATTTTTCCTGTAGTAATTAACAAAGAAAAGCCCTAGAATCCACTTTAAATAACCTACTCTTACAATCATACAAGAAAAATATAATAAATGATGAGTAAGAAAAATTCAATTTAAAAAAATAATTTAAACCTTTTTTTTAAATCAACCTCTAGCTGCATTTTTGAATCATTTTCTCATCTTTTGAGTGAAAAATATATAAAAGACAGAAGTTTGAACTTCAAATTTATACATGAGATATATTTATTAACTATAGAAATTCAAAATATTTAGAAATTTAAGAAATACAAAATAAAAACCCATCATGGGGAAAATTAAGTAATATTGGTGAACATTTAAAACAAATTAATAATCATTAACTCAAATGGAGTTTAAATTAGTATCTATTTGTGGAAACTATTTTGTTATTGAATATACATGATACTCCCCATCACTGAGACTTACTGAAATTAGAGCATATGTGATCATGATAACATGTAAGTATGAAATGGTACTCACCCAAACACTTGAAGCCCAAGTGCATGGTTCAATACAATATACTTCTTGGAAGAGATAAATAATAATCTGTAGGAAAAATGGTCACTGGGCCAGTCACATTTCATAATAAAACCAGTTTTAAAAAGAGCATAAAACACTATGTATAAATTGTATATAGGTGCCTTATGCAAGTGGTATTACTCATATGTACATTTTTAGAAACAAAATATGTAGAACTCATGAGAAAATAAAAGTCACAAAAAGCATACAAAAGTCTGAATTATACATCCCATGTAAATAATAAAACTCATCATTAAAAAGGTGATAATTTTCCCCCAAAGTAACCAACAATATATCTCACCAAAACTGCTATGTACAAATATAAATATATCACAGCGAAGTCTACTTATATGTGTATTCTATAAAGCAATAATAAAAAAAATATAAATAAATATACGATAGAATCAAGTAGAAGAATAGGGAAAGGGAATCTACTGGATACTGAAGGGGAGCAAATTATATTTCATGTTTAATGACTATGTCAAAATAAACCTATTAAATACAACAATAATGCAATAATAAAAAAAATCAAGCTTTACTTCAAATGAAGTAAGAAACCAAAGCACAAATTTTTAAAATTCATCTACAAAGTTATATGTAACGTTAGCCAAAAACCTTTTCAATTATAAGAGCAAAAAAAAAGAACTTATCATGGCCTACTATTCATATATATTGTGAAATTATACTATTAAAATAATAAAGAATCACAATATAAATAAGATCCGCATATGAATACATATGTCTGTAAAAACAGTATGCTTTATTGCAATAGGAAATTTTAGATAAATCAAACCATAACAAAAATAATCTCAGCAACTTAGCTAGGGCCTTTCTCAAAATAAATTTAAACCTGTTAAGGCTGTTTACTGGTGAAGAGTCCTTGCTTCCCCATTGCTGAAGTATAACACCAGAGAAGTGTGCCAAGGCACGTGAAGCGGAAAGTAGAAGCTTTATTATAGGACAGTAGAAAAGACTTCTCTCAAGAAGAAAAAGTGGACCAAAGAGGTAGAATCCATTAAAGGGATTTTTTTTTAAACTAAGGTCTTTCTAGCTTTTTTATAGCTAAGGTCTTCCTTTGGCTATCCCGCATTCCAGACATTCCTGTCCTTTTTTCTGTTATCTTGCAGTGTTTGAATTTAGGTGGGAAGACCCAAAGTGTGCAGGAGAGGGGAGAGGAAGGAGTAATCTGGGCAGGAAGGGCTTTTGGATCAGCATCTCCATGTTTTCTGGGAGCTGCTTCATTAAAATTTCTTTGGGATGGGCTCAGGGCCTTGGGGACATTTTCAATTCCCCTTATCCTGGACTCCATTCTCAATATGGTGTTCATTCTTGATTTTACTGGATATTAGACCCAATTTACCTAACTACACTAACTAACTATCTGTAAATCTGGCTTCACTACTAAGGATATGGCTAAGTAGTACAGTATCCCTGAGTTCACCTAACTTTACAAAATAATAATAATGAAGAAAGTAAAAATAAAAGAATGTCAAAATTAAAATTAGCTAGCTCAAAAGGAAATTAGATACCACAGTGACATAATGACAGCTCCTCTCCTGCAGGAAAATGGACCTTGGAGATTTGATTTTGATAATTATTCCATCTGTCAATCTCCAGCATTTGGTAAGTCACTGGGCTGAAGGAACACACCTGCCACATAGTATTTTATGCAGATTCTGAGGATGCCCTTTGAGCATAAGGAAGGCAGCAAAGAGTCTCTGCCACCAACATGTTCCCCACCTGGTTGGTGAGTTGGATTGAGGTCATAGTGGCCCAGTGGAGGAGTTAAGCCTGCAGACTCCAGAGACTGCCAAGAGTCGAAATCTGCTAGCTCCTGTTTTCACCACAGCCAGTCTTGTGGTTGCAATAGTCGATCTCACCCAGGCTCTTTTGCTAGGCCAATGCACACTCACCATTTCCTGGTTCTCAGGAGTAGGGCTATTTGGGATCCTCAGTTCCTGCACAGCAGAACAACCTGTGACTCTGAAGTGTGAGACTACAGATGGCAAAAATGGAGGACTCAGGAGATAAGAAGTGAAAGTCCACCCTCCTCCTCCCTGATGACACACATGATTGGACAGTTCCCACAAAATGCTCTTGTTCAATCATGAACATTGAATCTGAGAGAAATGAGCCCGTTTTTTTTTTTTTTTTGAGTTACAGGAAATATTATCCATTCAGGCATGAATAAAGGCTAGAATCTCAGGTCGGTGAGTGCTGTTTTATTGTTTGTTTGTTTGTTTGTTTATCTGACAAATGTACCTCAGAGTATCAGGCTGCTGTTATTTTAAGGCAAGGTTGTTTTCCCATAAGTGGAAACTAACCCAACCAACAGAACATTTTCTTTTAAACTTACATATAAAGTCATTTCAGTTTATGGATTGTATATGTTTGTATATTATTTAGGAATTAATATAAAATAATGACAATAATTATCAAATTATATATTTTTTTATTTTTTGATCTCTGTTCTATTTAGGTGACAGATTGAACTTTGAACTGGGAAGAAAACCCCTAAAATAAAAATGCCCAATAAAAACAACAAATAAGGGGCTGGGATTGTGGCTCAGCAGTAGAGTGCTCACCTCCCATGTGCAAGATCCTAGGTTCAATTCTCATCTCAACATAAAAATAAATAAGTGAAATAAAGGTATTGTGTCCAGCTACAGGTAAAAAAAAAATACATAAAAAAACATAAGGTACAAGGTGAGAAACCAGCCTCTAGCTCAGAGCAAAGACTGTCCAAGGAAGGGGGCATGACTCTTGTCCTTGGAAAGACACAAAGAACACTCCTAGGCTCATTCCCACCCTGCTGAGTTGTTTATCTACAAATAACAGGAGAGATCTGTTGTGCCTGCTGTCCCTGACTCAGTCAGGGTAGATGGGGATCCATAGCAACCCCCTAGCAGCCACCAATCATCATGAGACATGGAAGATTCCTGGGATTCCAAATGACCCTTCCAGTAGTTTATGGTGGTTGATAACATTTTGGGAAACCATATAGTTCAGCATATACTCCCCTCATGGCCTAAGCCAATCTGTTCAAATGAATCTCCATCTTGTACTAACCAAACAGGCTGACCCAACTTATTCCCACCAATGAATGTGCTAATCATGTTTAAGAGTTGTTAATGATTTTCCCAAGGTGTGTGATGATTTGCTAAGAGATGCTATGATGTATGTGGGGTACCTGCCTTCCCCAAAGACTTATAAAACTGCTGCAAACCCCAGGCTCAGGACCTCTAAGCCACGAGTTTCTTTGTGTGTGGAGAACTGAGCTAGCTTGCAATAAACACCTCTTTGGTGCTTACATCAATCTTGGTCTCTGGTGGTCTTTTGGGGGTCCCACATTTGAGCATAACAGTCTCTTCTGAAACTTATAGGAAAAGAAGCCAGCACTCCAGTCTCTAGGAGTGTAGTTTTATCACACAAAAAGTTACAAAAGGGGGATGTCTTGAGAACTTACATAAATAACAGGATTTTTACAAGCATAATACAAAGACACATAATAGGTTAATGGTCTAAATGGTTTAGCACTTAGGGAGCAAATTTAGATCACAACATCAGAATTTAAGATGCACCACTAAAGTTTCAGAGTGAGTTGTTATTTGGTCAGGGAAAGCGAGAATTTAAGAGTCATCACTAAAATTTCAGGGAGGGTTGTTATCTCATCAGGGAAAACCAGACATGAGTGAGTTCAAGGCACTGGTAGGCATTTCAAACAAGTTTTCAAATCACAGTAATTTATAATGAATGAGAAATTAACTTTTCATGCCTTTGTGATGAGATGGCTCCCAATCTTAAAAGGAAATTAGACTGGATTTTTCACTTGCTATAGCCATAGCTTTTAAAGTACATGTTACATACTTTAACAAGTATGAGCATTAAATTATTAATATTAATTACTACTAATTTTTTTAAAAGACTGAATAAAATAGGAAATTAGATATTTGTTATTAAATGCATAAAAATTTTGATTAATATATTAATAATATAAACATGGAAAATTTTGGCAATAATAAAAAGTCATTTAATATAAGGGATTCAATATTATAAGTCCCTCATGTTCAGTGGGTCAGTACTTCAATGATTTTTTTTTTCATTTTTAGGTCATTTTGAATTACACTTCTGCAAATGTTTATTAAGTATACAAATTTAAGATTTTGTATTTTGTAAAGTAGAAAAATGGCAGATTTGAGCTCCTTTTAGGATTTTAAACTTATGAGCCATGTGGGGCATCTTAGCACTTTTTTGTCGTATTTGCACACAGTCCAATTCTAGAGAAGAATGAGTTGGAGATATAGTCAACTGTTCTGAGCAAAAGAGAAATTGCCTTACGATATTTCTAAACCTTTTAACTTTTCTAACTTTTCAGAATTTTTGGTGACTTAAAAAAATTATTTATTTTAAGAAATGAATTGTTTGAAATTAATAATTTATCTTTTCTGCATTATTTTTCACTTTCATTGATTTTTTAGAAAAACTAACAGAACAGAATTCCAAAAGTGTTCCATGTAAATTGAAAGGTATGTTTCTAATAATCAAGATAGAAAGCAGAAGCAAAACATCATCTAGTTTGGTGGTTCTGCCTCACTCTAGAGAATTACTTATTTATTTCTGCTATTATTCACTAGGTTCCTGAGGTTGCAGAAATCACCAACCAACACAGAGAAAAGTCTTTTTAGTTTGTTTCTCACAAGCAATTCAAGCTAAAATACACTAGTATCACTGTAGTTTCAGATCAAAGTGTGTTTCTAAATTATAAAAATATGTATACATAAATATATAAATAAATATAAAATAAAATATATTATTAGATAGATTTTTTTTTTCTGGATAATCGTTTTGTACATATTTCCCTTTAGACACAGTTCTGGGAACAAAGTGTCACAAATAAGACATAAATCTTACATTGATACATACAGTAATTAAGGCACATACTAAGAGCTTGGGATAAAACTTGGCATAGAGACATAAATAACTAGAGAACACCAAAGAGAATTATACCTAAGTGCTAAACAGCAAATTCATAGTCTTTAAGTACCTGAAGAGACAATTTATCATAGCAAATATTATAACTCAGTTGCTGCTAATATACAGAGATTAATATTTTTCTGCATTCAGTACCTTTTTCGCAGATACATGAATTATAATTAATTCCAACCAGTAAAATGCAGAAATAGTATAAAGATTATTCACTAGGAGTAAAACTACGTAAAAAGAGAACCAAAACCTCCATTCCTGCCCAAATGTTTATCCCTGACAAAAAGACTGCTTCTTTTGAAACATTTCGGTAGATATAATTTTTTGTAATAAATATTTTGGTGATTTTTTTTGCATATTACTTAATATATTTATGCTTCACATTTTCTCTTTTGTCCTATTTTACTACCTATATTCTGAAAGAAAAAATTTCTCACTCCTAAACTCCCTTGATATTTGATCTATCTTTTAATTTTTAAGCTTATATCATTTCCATAATGAATACTGTGCTTTCAGTAAAGAATGACTATTTTTATGCACCTGGCTTATTTATAGGAGTTTTGTTGTGTTCTTTGGTTTTATTTACAGTAAAGTTAAAAAAGGTTAATGTTAAACCAAAGCATAAAGAAAAGAAAACCAACTCAAATTTTAAATCAAGACTGTATTGTGTACACAAAAGCTGGATAGGACTGTCTCTTAAAAGATTCCATGCTAGAGATCATCCCCCTGATCTTCAGGGAAAAGTATTTACAGCACAAAAAGTTACAAAGGAGGTGGGTGTCTAAGGTACTTACAACTAACAAGATTTTGACAATCATAATACAAAGGCAGATAGCAGGTTTAGGATCTACATGGCTAACATTTCAAGTTAGTGAATTAATCCAGCTCAGGACTTTAGAATACATGAGCGGCCATTGAGTTTTAGAGAAAATTGTTATTTGGTAAGCTGGAGCCAGAATTTATGGGGCACCAGTAAGGTTTTAGAGCATTGTTATCTGGTAAGGGACAGCCAGGCATAGGTGAATTCAAAACACAGGTAGAAATTCCAAGCAGTTTAAAACATCAAAATATTGTCAGGTAAGGATAAATTTTAGTTTTCTTAGAGAAAACAGAAATAAATGTTTTACCTTTAAAAGCTCTAAGAGAAGATTTCATTTTTTTGTATTTTCTCATATCTAATGGCTTTTGGCATTCCTTGGTTTGTGACTATAAATGCTTCTCTTCTGTGTTCACAGGGCTTCCAAAATATATATATAGATAGATAGATAAGCCCTTCTCATAGGGAAAATGTTTCTAACACAACAGGCAGAAACCTTTAACCCCACAGGGTCTGAAAACCTTATTATAGGATATGAAAGACCCTCCAATATGCTTGTTCTTCCAACCATTGTTGGCAAAGATTGAAAAAAGTCAATTCATTGCACAGAATGAGTGAGATGGGTCTCTGTTCTGCAGTCCAGAACAGGTGGTAAAAGAGCCCCCAAAGTGAGTTTAGGGCAGGGCTATACATGACAGAGCTGAAAAAATTCTAAAAACAAAAAAAACCCATAAATTCAGAGAGAACCATACCCACATAATCTCATTTGACAGAATCAAATTCATAAGAAGAACAGAGGACAAAGGCAAATCTAAAGAGATTAAACAATTTTTCTTTTTCTAAATTGCTATTAATGTCTCCCACAATTATAGAGTTCTGGATCTTCTCAGTTAATACTTTATCATTACCTTCAAACTACAATGCATGAGACACACTGAATTTACCCTCATACTCATCTATTTATCACTTATTTTTTCTATAGAAATGCATATGTATATGAATATATTTTTCCCACATTTCTAAGACTCTACTCTGAAAATTTCTGTCATATCACTTTCCTAAAATGCATTTTCATTATTTCATTTCAGTTCATCTAAGTATTCCCTATCATGTGTTGGAAAAGATGAGACTACTCTAAGGCCCTTCTTATTTGACTATTTATAAACTATAATTAAAAGTCAACCTCAGTACCTCCACAGAACTTAAGTCTCATTCACCTTTCTCATTCATAGTTCTTTATTTTTTAAGAAGGTAGCAGGAAATTTATTTTGAAGAAGAGTAAATGACTTAAAGTCCTTCAGGGTACTTTAGAGGATCACAAAAAACTATGGTTGTGTTTTTTAAACAACTTTATCACTGAAAGATCTGGATTACACTCCATGTTGGACACTGATACTATGCTTCCATGTGAAATGGTTTCTATGTTGTAAATATTGTCCTTTTTCTTTTCCCTATAGTCTTGTAAATGTGTTGATTGTGTAAACTTTTAGAATCATTATTTTAACACACTTAGCATAGACACATTTGATAATAGGAGACATGCATATTCTGAAAAAAAAAAGAAGACCCTTCACCAAACCCCAAACAATTGATAAATTAATCTCTGGAAAAAAATAAAAATCATCTCCCATTACATAATTTTTAAAAAATACTAAGAATAAGTTTAGTAAGTAATACATTACTGTCCTAGGAAAAGTAATATAAATGCAATTTTAATTTTAAAAGTTGTTTCTGATTACTACAAAGAGAGCATAAAAAGCTGGGTACATGGGCTGGAGTTGTGTCTCAGTGGTAGACTACTTTGCTAGCATGTGCAAAGCACTGAGTTTTATTTTCAGCAACACATATAAAGATTTTTTTTTGGTTTTATTTTTTAAAAACATAAAGTGTATTGCATCACGATTCTTATTACAAATATAGAAAAATTTTCATACTTCTGTTTGTATATAAAGTATGTTCACATCAATTCCTGTCTTCATATATGTACTTTAGATAATAATGTCTATCATATTCCACAATCCTTGCTAATCTTTCCACAACACTCCTACACTGGCTACTTCATATAAAATTGCCTCTGGGATTTAATGCATTCATCAAATAGATTTTCTGCAGCCTATGCAGTGCTGTTGAAATGACTATTATAAAAATCAAAAATTGCCATGTATGGTGGCATATGCCTGAAATTCTAGAGGCTATGAAAAATGATGCAGGAGAATTGTAAATTCAAATACAGCCCCATTAACATAACAAGGCTACAATCAACTTAGTGGTAGCCTGTCTCAAAATATAACATACAAAGTAATGTGGATTTGTCTCAGTGGTATGTACCCCTGGGATCAATACTCAACACCAAACCAAATAAAACCAAGCAAATATTTAATAATAAATAGGGATTCCATGGTACACAATTATGTAAAAATATTGGTGACAATATAAATTTAGTAAGTATATTTTTTATAAAAGTGTTAAGGATCTTCAAAAGCCCAAAATAAAAATGCCACATAATCCACTAGTAACAATTTGGGGTAGCAGTGCAAGGTTGTACATGCATTTACCCCAGTGGCTTAGGAGAATAAGAGGTAGAAAACTAGGGGTTTAATCTCAAATTGAAGACCAGCCTCAAGAACTTGGCAAGGTCCTAAGAAACTCAGTTAAACCCTCTCTCAAAAATAAATAAATAAATAAAAGTGTTGGAGACTGGGTGTGTAGCACACTGGTAAAGTGCCCTGAGGTTAATCTTCAGTATTTAAATAAATAAAAAGATACAAATAATAATTCTTGGTAAAAAAAAATCATAAAATCCACTAATAATGACTCTGGGTATATATGTAAAGGAATTGGAATCCTTTTGCTAAATATATTGCCACACGTCTACTTTTATTGTATTTTTATTCACAGTATCTAATAAAATGAAACAAATGAAGTACCTTTTAGATAGAAAGTATATCAGAAAGTGTCTTCCAGTTGCAAAGCATCCAATTAGTCCATCCCTTCAGAAGCTACACACTTAAAATTAAAACTAGTCTCTAGAAGGCAAGACTCAGATAGTGGTGTTTTCTAAATACTCCAAAAAATTGGGAATCTCAGAGAAACTTGTTTCAGATATTTTAAAACTCAGAACTAGGTCATATGGGAGGTCAGAATGAGAACACAACACATAGAAAATTCTTTAATGGGGAAACTTAACACTGTCATAACCAAAAACAGTGTTGGAGATAAAAAAATAAATAAATCTGTTTAACTGATTTCTGGGGTTATGGATTCAAATCAAATATACATTAGAAAAAGGTTAAGGCTACTGTTTAAAATCTATGTAAACAGGTATTAGAAATGTACTAGGGGGCTGGGGATGTGGCTCAAGAAGTAGCACGCTCCCCTGGCATGCGTGCGGCCCAGGTTCGATCCTCAGCACCACATAGAGACAAAAGATTTTGTGTCCGCAGATAACTAAAAAAAATACATATTAAAAAATTCTCTCTCTCTCTCTCTCTCTCTCTCTCTCTCTCTCTCTCTTTAAAAAATGTACTAGGGGCAGGGTGTGTTGGTGCAAGTCTGTAATCCCAGTTGCTGAAGAGGCTGAGGAAGAAGTATCAAAAGTTCTAAGCCAGCCTTAGCAAAAGAAAAGTGTCTAAATAAAGTAATAATAATAATAATAATAATAATAATAATAATAATAATAATAATAATAACCCTGAGGATGTTTCTTAGTAGTCAAGAGTTCCTGAGTTCAATCTCCAATACCCCCCATAAAAAATGTTCCAGGGGGCTGGGGCTCAGTGGTACCTCACTAGTCTGGCACATGTGAGGAACTGGGTTCAATTCTCAGCTCCACATATAAGTAAATAAAATATAGGTCTATCAACAACAAATATATATATGCAATATATAATGTACCAAGTAATTGACATGGACTTTGATCTAATTTGCTGTGTATTTTAGCCCTTAAGATTGAAGTTGGCCAGGAATAGTGGTTCATGCCTCTAATATCAGCTGTTTATAAGACTGAGACTTAAGGATCATGAATTAAAAACCAGTCTCAGCAATGGTGAGGCATTAAGCAACTCAGTGAAACCCTGTCTCTAAGTAAAATAATGGTAGGGATGTGGCTCAGTGGTAGAGTGCCCCTGAGTTCAATCCCTGGCCTCCCCCACAAAAAAAAATGGGGTGGGGTAAATAGCTCAGCTTGTAGCGTGCTTGCCTTCTAAGCATGTGCCCTGGGGTCAATCCCCAGTAAAGAGGGAGAGAGAAGAGAGAGAGAAGAGAGAGAGAAGAGAGAGAGAGAGAGAGAGAGAAAGAAAGATTGAACTTGCATGTAATTTAAATTCAAATTAATCCCACTTTTATTTTATCCTTCCACACCAGAAGAAAAGAGTTTCTTTAAATGTTTGGAAAGTTTCTTTGGATTATTCATTTATTTATTTTTTATTTACTTCTTTTAATGTGGTTCTGAGGATCGAACCCAGGATCTTGCACATGCTAGGTGAGTGCTCTATGGATGAGCCACAACCCCAGCCCCTTTTGTGGGTTATTAATAAAATTGTCTGACCATAAATAAATAAACAAATATGTTAATAAATAAATAAACCCTCAATTGATGACCAATTACAGTTTTTAAAATTTCTTAACTGGGACACACAAACCTCATTTAAGAGAGATTCATTCTTCTTAATGTCACATAATTTTATTCTACTTTCATCTCATGTGAAAATCTCAGAATGATAAATTAAAATATTTAAAAATGTCCTTCAGTTTTTGTAGAAAAACATAAATTGTGCATCCATTTGATGTAAAGCATAGGAAAATAATGATTGATAATGCGGAAAGTGGAGCAAAAATTTCTTAGTTTGCCAATTGCATCTAGGTGCTTGTCTCATAAATTTTATAGAAAAAAAATCTAAAAAGTAGAACTCCCACCATGTGGTATGAGGAATGATATCAGAAAAAAGAAAACCTCATTTTGATGTGCCATCTCAGAAGTTTACTAATGGTTTAGGCAGAACACCGAGCAAAATGCATTTCAAATAGGCTTTGGAAAAGGCATCCAGATTACCATCTGAATTCACTTTCATTCTTTGAGTGACCCATCCTTTTTTCTTCAAATTCAAACAGGAATCACCTCTGGGACAAAGGACTTTGTTGAAGTTGTTCTCACAAGTGGGCTTCAAGGTCTTTTACAATTTAAATAGGCCTTAATGGTACTCATTAACATATCTTCCAGTTAGCCTCCAAGCGTTGTTGAGTGAGGCCCATTATCCACATTACAAGGTCATTCTACTATCTATTCTATTTTATATAGTTATTCACTGTGAACAGAGAACCCTAGATTTGGATATATGAACAGAGATGTAGAAAACTAGGCGTTTATTCTGAGACCTATGGAGAGCTAAACTGAAGTTCTGGATTTCAGATTTTTGTTCTGATTTGAGATACTGCTTCCCCTACATTAGAAAATCGCAGAACTCATAAAGAGAATGAGTTAAAAGCCAGCATCATCAAATTTGTGATGCCTTAAGAAATTCAAAGGGACCCTGTCTCTAAATAAAAATATTTTTAAAAGGGGTGGAAATGTGAATCAGTGGATGAACGCCTCTGGGTTGAATTTTCTGGTACCCAAAAGAAAACAACACACAAACACACACACACTAAATTAATCAAACAAACAAACCCTCATGAGTAACAAGCCCTAAAACCAACAGCCTATCTCATGCATGTGTACAACAAATGGATTTGGGGTTCTCTCTTGATATTTATCTCAGTCTTCACTACAGAATCTGGAGACATGCTGGACTCATGGCACAGGGAAGCCCACAAAGGGCTTTAGAAATAAGCTGAAAACACCATAAAATAATGGAACAAAATGCCCAGGTTTTCAACTGCTGATCTAAGCCTCACTAGAGTAGTCAGAGGCAGGTGAAGGATAAGCTGCCCCACAGAGATCCTCTGGCCACAAGATTCTGGAGTGGAGCACGAGGAGTCCCTAACTATGACTGCCAGTTTCCACCATTGCCACTCTTGTCAGCTTTAAGCCACCTTCCTACCCAGTCTCAAGATAACAAGGCACACTTACCATTTCCTGGCTTTCAGGGTTCTCAGCACTCTCCCTGTGATTTGTTTTCAGAATCTGCATAGCACAGACACCTGGGCTCCAGATTCAGGACAGAAAGCCTACAAAAAGATTGAAAAAATGGCAGGCTCAAGACACCAAGGGAACAAAAGATTGTTGAAGCCCGCCCCCTCATCACTGGCTGCCTGAGGATCTGGACAGTTCTCACCTAAGAGACTTATTGGTCAAGGCTTCAGGCACTGCCTCCAGCCTGAATCAAGTGAGTGCAGAATTAGTCTGAATGACAGGCTTCTCCATTGTCATTGTTAAAAGACTATAGATCAGGACTGAGAATATAGCTTAGTCAGTAGAGTGCTTGTTTTACTTATATAAGGCCAAGGATTCAATCCCCTGCACTACACACATACACTCCCACAAAAAAAAATTAATTAAGTAAAGGACTTTGGGTACTAGGGTTAAGAATCAGTGGTAGAGTACCTCCCAAGCATGAGTGGGGTACTGGTTTGAACACCCATCACCAAATTAAAAAACTAACCAACAAACAAACTACTAATGGTATTGTGTCCATTTTTAAAAAATATTCAAAAAAAATAAAGACTGTGTATTGGACTTGCACCCTCACTACAAAAACCATAAACACTTTTTTTTTATATAATTTATACATATATGTCTTCAGACAGTGTATTAAATTCTCCTTGATGGCTTTTCAACTAACTTGTATTACAGGTATGCTTCAAAACCCTGAAATCCTCCTCATGTCACTTATTATTATTATTACTTGAGGGTCTGTGAATGTGGTTATTTTAAGGCAAAGTTTTTTTTCCAATACTAGGACCTATCCCAGAGGGAAGTGCATTGACATTTATAACTGTTTATAAGGTTAAAGCAATTTGTGAATAAATATGTCTATATTTTTATTTATGAAAATGATATCACGATTTCTTTATTTTTTTAACTTTTCTGTTCTTTGTCTCACAAAAAAAACGTTTGAGCTTTAAACTCATAAGCAATGTCTCTATATCCCTTCCCCCCAAAAAATTAACTCACATGTATAATTGAAATTATTGAGATTCATAAATTTTGGATCCTTTATTTTAACTAGTAAAGTCTATAGATTTTCTTTTTATTTTCACTCTTACATGAAGCCCAATTTTTACAGCTTTCTTGTTGTGTAACTGACCTCTAATATTCTGCATATTTTACCCCAGAATCTGATCACTTTGGACTATTGATGTTACGTTGGATGGGATCTCAAAGTGGTCATGCACAAGGCAGGAAAAGGATATAGTAAGATGTAAGACTGCAGGTTGCTGAATATGTAGATTTTGAATTACAAAATAAGTATTGGTGGACTATAAGGGAGTAGAGAGAAAAAGAGCCATAAAAAAAAACTTGAGCAGTAGAGGGGTTCATATGCTATAACTCTACAATGACGGTATGAATGTAGAGGGGTAGTGTTCTTGGAAGCAGCAATAAAATTTGGGGGAGAAAAAGGTAATTTTTGCACAGTTCCCAAGTAAGAGAGCCAGGTGAATGGGTTCTCTGTTCAACTCTTTCCATCTAGGAGTAAAATTTATAGTTCATAGGGTGTTTCGGTAAGTAGTAAAACACCATTTCCATGTACCTTTACACTTTGTCATGGCTGCAAGCTGAATTTGACAATTCACTCACATTACATTTTTACACTTGTTAGTTATAAATCAATAAATTAATTAATTAATCCCATTATTTATTTGTTTCTTTATTAATTCACTTTATCTTTAGTTGTCATTGTTTTTACATTACTGGTGATTATATAATTGCATTAGTATTCTGAATGTTAATTTTTCTTAAATATTGTTTTATGTATTTATTCATAAATTTACTTTTCTTTTAAATGTTTTTTTCCTTGGCCAAATCTGATTTATGTTAGACCTCAATCTTTGTTTTTAAAGACTACATAAAATCACATTATTCCAAATAACTCAAGGATCTATCAACTTGGCAGAACCCTAATCACCAACTAAAGTTGACCCAGTCTGGGTGAATTAAAAGCTGTTTGAAATATCTTTTTTTTTATACAAAACTTTGTAAAGAATTTTTCTCTCACTTTTATATATTGGAGAGCAGACTAACTTTCCAAAGCAGCAGTTAATAACCTAGATGTGTTTTTCAACAGCTCACTATTATTTTTGAATTATTTACATCCTTGACACTAAGAGTGTAAGAGTGTCACTGATTACTTATTTATTTTTGCAAGATATCTCTCTCTCTCTCTCTCTCTCTCTCTCTCTCTTTCTCTCTGTCTCTCATATTACAAATTACAATCATATGTGCTTTTTTTGCTAGGAAACGCTCTTAGCCTTTAATAAAATATTCTATATAAAAAGGGGGTTTTGCTGATTTTCTTAAAGCCTCACTAAGTTGCTGAGGCTGGCTGACTTTAATGTTTTAGAATACAATATTATAGAATTTAGCATATTATATATATATATATATATATATATATATATATATATATATATATATCTGTGTGTGTGTGTGTGTGTGTGTGTGTGTGTGTGTTTATGTATCATTGAATACTCACCAGGAGTATATACACAATAACAGTAAAGCAAAAATTAATGAAAAAAATGAATGAATGAATGAATGAATAAAACAGATGAAAAAGAACAAAGATTTTATGTGACTGGAATTGTCAAATGTTGATTGTGGCCTCACAAATTTGTAAAGCTACTTGGAAATGGTTTTATACTACCTATTTAAACATACTCTGTGAATTATCAATTCCACTCCAAGGTAGGAAAAATATAAACACATAAACCATTCATCTGACTCTTTTTTTTGGACTGTGACAGAGTTACCTTCTTCTTTTGCTTCTACATTATTTCTGCCTGAAAAGAAACCCTTATCCTCATGCTACTATTGATCCACCACTAGACTTTTTAAATCTGAACGCTTGAGCTTGTCATTTTTTTCCCTTTTTCCTTCACAGCACTTTTATCTCTACCCCTATCTACTCCACCAATACTTTTTCATGAATAATCACTAATACATACTCAGCATCTACCAATCTCACATCATTAACTATTTCAATCCTGCCTTTTCCATGGATCACTTTGAGATCCCCTCCACTCAGATATCACTAGTCCAGAGTAAGGTCAGGTTAGGGTGTTATGTATGCAGGTTTTTAGAAGTCATTTGCATAACAATAAGCCTATAAAAAGCGGGATGTATTTTAGCTGAAGTTAAAAAGAAAATCTACAGACTGCACTGTTAAACTGAGGTGTCTAAAATTCAGTAATCTCAATAATTTGGAAAAAAAAATTCTATAAAAAGAAGAATAAAGAAAAGAGCATAATACATAAAGTAACAAATTTAAAGACACACCAAGTACATATATCCAAAGACTGTCATATATTGGTGCTTTCAAAGTACAAATTAATTTGAAATAAATGTGGTTAATGTGAGATGTAGTAATCATTTATTAATTATGTATAATGGTCGTATATATGTATATGTATAAAAAGCATCTCATATAATTATATGTTGCAAGAAATGAACTCTACAGTATTTTTTTTTATTTTGCTGAAACACTATAAATACCTAAATCTGGGTTTATGTACTACCAAATATTCAGGATACATTTTATACTTTATAAAGTTCATCACTGACCAACAGACTTTTTTTTCAATTTTTAAAAGAGTAGTATTTATTGCCAATTAGAACATAATGCCATAATTTATTTGTCATTTTTATTACTTTTTAATTATATATGACAGCAGGATTCATTACAATTCTTATTAAACATATAGAGCAAAATTTTTCATTTCTCTGGTTTTATACAAAGTATATTTACACGAATTCATTTCTTTATACACATATTTTATATAATACTATACATCATATTACACCATCATTTACTTTTTTAATAAAGTTTTTTTGAGAGAGAGAGAAAGAGAGGGAGAGAGAGAGAGAGAGAGAGAATCTTTTTTTGTAGATGGACTCATCACAATGCCTTTATTTTTATGTGGTGCTGAGAATTGAACAAAAGTCCCACCCGTGCTAAGTGAGCACTCTAACACTAAGCCACAATCCCACCCCTTCACCATCATTTCTAATACCATGAAACCTCCTCCCCAACCCCCAACAGGTTATTTTGATACACACTAAAGTGTGCTATGACGTTATAGAAAAGAGTATATGCCTTATAATAATATGAACAGATAAACTTTTGTAACTAATAAATAGCTTAATAATAATAATAATAATATAATAATAATAATAATAATAATAATAATATTATTATTATTATTATTAAACTTCCCATTTAGAAAACAATAAAGTATAAATCTGGTACTACTGACATTTTTTCAAAAAAAATGACATTTTTTTTTAAAAAAGGAATTATTTGTGGGGAAAAATGGTATTCTAGGCTTTCTTAATATCAAGAATAAATGATTTTAAGAAGTAACATATATTTTAAAATAAAAAATAAAATAGAACAATGTTTCATTGCATACACCTCTAATCCCAATGAATTGGGAGGCTAAGGCAAGATAATTCTGAGTTCAAAACCAGCCTCAGAAACTTAGCAAAGCCCTTAGCAACTTTATGTGACTCAGTCTCTGTGTGTCCCTGATTTAAATTTCCAGTAAGAAACAACAACAAACAAAAGAATACAGAATATTGATGAGGACACAAAACAAATTCTCATGAATTAAAGATGAAGTAGAAACTGCTGTTATTTTTTCATGAAAACTGTTTATGTATATATGAAGTACTCCTCACCAAGCAGCATAGACCTGTAGAAATTTTAGTATGTGTGTACCATGACAGTGTATAGTTATATGATAGCATAAGGCTAGAGCTATACTTGTCAACAAAGTCGAAATCTGGGGCCTAAGAGGAAAGATGAGGTACATTCAAAAAAAAAATAAAAATAATAAAGTTTGAGAAAAATTGGTTTCTAGAGTCCAGAAAGATTTTTGATTTTATTAGAGTACAAAATACCACATAAGAGTATTATACTTAAGTTACATCTGTTAAATACATTACATGTATAATGGCTTTCAAGGAAAATATGTAGAACTTATCACAAACTAAATAAAAATTTACAAATACACATAAAATACTATGTGTGTAAATGAAACTAATCATTACAAATACAACTATTTAACTCAATTTAATATGTAATTTTTCCCATCAAAATTTTAGAATTTTTTTTAAATACAAGAAGAGAGCTGGATGTGGTGCTGCACAATTGTAATCCCAGCACCTTGGGAGGCTGAGACAGGTGTATTGTGAGCTCAAAGCCAGCATCAGCAAAAGTGAGGCTGTAAGCAACTCAGTGAAACACCAACTCTAATTGTCATACAAAATAGTTCAGGGGATGTGGCTCAATGGCTAAGTTCCCCTGAGCTTAATTCCCAGTACCAAATAAAAGAAAAGAAAAAAAGAGACCAAAAAAATTCATCTTGGAAATAAAATATGCAAAATACCTGAAAACTTATAAAAAAACAAATAATATAGTTATTTTATGTGACACATTTACTTATACTGCAATAATACAGAAGAATAAATCATAACATGAATCAAATCTGAGACCATATGTATATCAATAGTACTGTTAAGAGCAATAGAAAGGAATATGTAAAACTGACCATATGAAAAATAACATTACATTGAATGAATGAATCTATCCAACCTAAAGTTAGAATTGGGACCTAGTGGCAAAGTTCACTGTAAGAGTGTGTGTGCAGAAAGTGCAAGATAGTCAGTTCCAACCTTAGCAACACTATAAAAGGCAAATGTTAAGAGGGAATGATTCTGAAAATAAAACAGAATATTAAAATGAGACACACTCTCTCCATCTATAGATACATTAAAAAAAACTACTATGAGTGTCTCTTTGGCAAAATTATAATGAGTAGAGATTTAGATACCCTGGATATCAGTCGTGTCTTGAGCAATGTACCACATTTGAGACAAAATCCCCAATTGCCATCATCACTTATAGCAAATAGAAATGTGAGAGATGGGCTGAGGATATAGCTCAGTGTTTAGAGTGCTTGCCTTGTATGCTCAAGGCCCTGGATTCAATCTCTAGTACCACACACACACACAAAAAGGAAATATGGGAGAAGTTATACAAAAAAATGTGGTGATAGCTAGGAGTCATAAAAGCCTTTCCAAGTTTTTCATTAGCTGTGATCAAGACACAGAAATATCCAAATATCAAAGCTGTCAATTTTATGCTAAGTGAAGCTAGTCAATCCCTAAAAACAAATGCCGAATGTCTTCTTTGATATAAAGAGAACAACTAGGAACAGAGCAGGGAGGAAGAGCATGAGGAGAAAATTAAAATTAAACAGGGATGAGATGTGGGAGGGAAAGGGAGAGAGAAGGAAAATTGCATGTAAATGAAAGGAGACCCTCATTGTTATACAAAATTACATATAAGAGGAAGTGAGGGGAAAGGGGAAAAAAGGGGAGAAATGAATTACAGTAGATGGAGTAGAGAGAGAAGATGAGAGAAGAGGGGAGGGGAGGGGAGGGGGGATACTAGAGGATAGGAAAGGCAGCAGAACACATCAGACAATAGTATGGCAATATGTAAAAACATGGATGTGTAACCAATGAGATTCTGCAATCTGTATACGGGGTAAAAATGGGAGTTCATAACCCTCTTGAATCAAATGTATGAAATATGATATGTAAAGAATTATGTAATGTTTTGAACAAACAATAATAAAAATTTTAAAACAGCTGTCAATTTATCTCAAAAAAAAAAACATCTGGCAGCATATTTTCCCAACTTCTGTTGCTGACAGATGAAGTTCACTCTAGCTTGTATTTTAGGGGAAATAGGGAGGAATCCAGTAATTTACTCTTAGCTTGAGTGAGATTTTAGCATTTCCTGAATCCTGACCCAATCCTGAAACAGTAGTAATAATGCCAGAACTACCAATTACTCCTAGAGAAAGTTGTGTGTGTTTGTGTGTATGTGTGTACCGAATGTCTCAACTTTAACATACTGTTTACATTATTATGTCCCTGATACACCAGTAATAATTCCAGAATCACCAATTGCTCCTAGAAAAAGAATTCTGTGTGTGTGTGTGTGTGTGTGTGTGTGTGTGTGTGTGTGTATACTGAATGTCTCAACTTTAACATATTTTGTTTACATTATTACATCCTTAAGTTCCAAGCTCTGGAACAAAAGGTGACTGAGCTTATGAAAATCTCTGTAGATTTCAAACAAATGAATTTACATCCTTTCCCAGCACATTTATAAACTATGATATCAAACAGTAATTTAGAAAGGAGGTTCAAAACCAATGATCCCTGTTTATTCCAAAAAAATCTTTACAGAACATTACCACATTGGCTACTTCATATAAACTTTCCTCAGGGTTAAATTGTATCAGCCAAAGAGATTTTCTGTAGCATGAGCAGTTTTGTTGCAAATGTTTTTATAATAATCTCAAAGAGCTAGGTGTGGTGGCAAATATATTAGTGGCTGGAGAGGCTGAGTCAGGAGGATTGTAATTTGAAAGACAGCCTTAACAACACAGCAAGGCTATAAGCAAATTAGTGAGATATTAGTGATATATCACCTGTCTCAAAAAAAAAAGTCTGGTGACATAACTCAGTGGTTAGCACCCCCGAAGTTTAATTTCTAGCACCAAACCACAACAAACCAAACAAATATCTAAAAGATAGTAGAAATTACAGAGTATATGTGTATATGTATAGATAAAAATGTTGGTTAAAATATAAAATTAATAAAGATACTTTTGAAAAAAAAACTGTCATGGTTCTTAAAAGCTCAAAATACAAATGCCATATAATCCACTAATAGGAATATTTTAAAGCAGAATATTATTGTGGATGTCTGTGCTCCCAGTGGCTTTGGAGGATGAAACAGAAGGAACTGAAGTACAAGACCAGCCTCAGAAACTTGCCAATGACTTAAGTGACTCAATGGTTCACTGTCTCATTAAAAAAAAAAAAAATATGGATGTAACACAGTGGTAAAGTGCCTAAATAAATAAAAATAATAACAATTCTTGGTTAAAAAATGCCCTATATTATAATTCTGGATATATATCTAAAGAAATTGGAACATTTTTGTTAAAAAAATTATTTTTATTTTCAGTGTATGTTTATTCACAGTATCTAATAAAAGGAATCAAAAGAAGTGCATTTTAGATACAAGGTATTGATGAAAATGTTCCTTTTATATACTTGCCTTAAAGGCTGCATCCTTATAATTCAAACTGCTCCCTAAAAGTCAAGACTGAGATACTGATTTTTCTTAATACTCCAAGAGATTTTGGTACCTCTGGGCAAACTGTGTAAGACTTTTATAAAACTAAGGAATAGGTAAATATTGGGTTTGGAATCTGGACAACACACAGTAAATTCCTCAAGGGGGAATCTTAACTCAGACACTGTGATAAGGTGTCTGAGTCTGGGGAAAAAAAAGGAAGTAAAATCAGAGTTTGAGATAGAACTAGGCTCTCAGCTTCACTGATTTCTAGGTTATTGATTTAATCCAAATAGATATTGGAAAAGGGTTAAGGCTACTGAACATTTATCTAAAACAGGTATTTAAAAAGTACCAAGAAAGAGCTGAAAGTGTGGCTCAGTGGGACAGTGTACCCCTAGCATATATGAGGCCTTTAGTTTAATTCTCAGCACCCCATATAAATAAATAAAATATAAATAAATATTAAAAATACCAGGTAATGGCCCAGGGTTGTGGCTCAGTGGTAGAGTGCTTGGCTAGTATGCATGAGGAAGTTTGTTCAATACTGGATTCACATTAATAATAAAAATAATAATAATAATTATACCGATATTGTGTTCATCTACAACTAAGAAAAAATTATTTTAAAAAAGTACAATAGTGCCATGGTCTGTGACCTTCTAATTAACTGTGTTATAATTAAGCATTTGTAATTGAATTTGCTTGTAATTTAAATTAAAGTCCAGTTGCACTTTTCTTTCCTGCCACACAACGCAAAGGAGTTTGCTTGAATATTAGGAATGCTTCTAAATGTAATTTTAATAAACTTTTTTTACATATTTGAAAACTCACTTGAAAGCAAACTTGGTGGCACAGGTCATAACCCCTGTGGCTCAGAACAATCATACATGGGTATCATGAGTAAAAAGCCATCCTCAGCAAAAGCAAGGCACTAAGCCACTAACTGAAACCTTGTCTCTAAATAAATACAAAAGGGCTGGGGTTGTGTCTGGTGTCCCTGAGTTAAACATCTGGTATTAAAAAAAAAAAAAAAAAAACTCAATTGAGGACATATACATTAAAGAAACAAACGAACAAAACAAAACAAAAGAAAAACCTTAATTTTGAATAAATTCACTACACTATTTTGAGGATGGCCTTAGGCCTGGCCTAAACAACTCCATTTAAAAAAAATTCAGTTTGAAACCTGCAGTCTCACCAGGCATGCTTAAAGAAGCCCTGCAGTATTGCCTTAAGACATAAACAAATCACAACAGAGTGAGGCCTCTGGCAAGTTGTCCTCCCCTAGTAATAGGGAAGGGTGAGAAGGCCAGGTTGCAGACCACCAGACCAGAGGTTTCTGGCCCTAGAGTAAAGGATGTCAAGGAACAATCTGGTGGTAATTAATAAGGATTGAAAAGGGGGTAAAAAGCCTCAAAATTTAATATAAATAATAGAACATATGAACAGATGTTCAACCAGCTCAATCAAAAATTCACTTGAGCTCCAGAGGCTAATGAGGACTTGCAATGACATCTCATTACTTCTCGTCGTTTGCATTACCCTCACCACTCTTAAACTATACAGCCACATAATAACCTTGGTGAAAGGAGGAAGGGTAAAAGATTATGTGATATTTTCATGTGATGAAAACTTAATTTCATTGGGGAGAAACCCAATGGGGAAAATAAAACCAAGAGGCAAGGTCTCTCATACACCCAACATATATATTTTTATGAATAAAAATTTCATCACAATTACTTTAAAATTTCATTTAACTTCACTGCTTTCTGGTCTTATGAGAAAGCAAATTGTATTTTAAACATCTAAGCAATGTCCTAAGGCAGTAATGTATCCCCAGAGGAAAAAACAATATAATGCACAAGAATAATTAAAAAATTTCTATTAAAAATTAAGAAGGACAGCTTAAATCAATTGCAATAACTTAAACCACTATATCCAAAATATTATTATATTTGACAATATAAATTTACTAATAAATAAATGTATTTTTCAAGTTTCATCCTAAACTTCACTCTTGACCTCTATGTCACCACAGCTATATCCCATGTTTGAGATATATGAATACCCTGATCTCAGCAAGGTGTAAAAACTGGACAACTTAGTTCTGTGTCATAGGTAATGAAATAAACTTACCAAACAACATTCTCTCAGGGCCAAAGAACAGGAAAGACTGTGAACTTTGAGAGAGCTGCCATCTACAACTCAGAAGTTGACAAAAATGGACACTATTTTTCACAGGATTCTGGGCACAGATCCATTTACATTTTAGATATCATACTGTAACCAAAAGAGATGGGTATCACTGGAGAGAAGACTCTAGGTCATCAGATCATCAGTAACCCAGAAACTAGAGTCTAAACATTTTAAAGAAAAACTTATTTTGCAGTTTTGTCTTTAGCTTAATGCAGGATTGTAATTTCAATTTTTTCTTTGGTATGGGGTACTGTGAGAATATCATCAAATATTAAAGCATAGAAGTCTACATACATTTCTAAATAATTCAGTAAAGTATGTCAAGAGATTAAAGTTTAAATTTAAATCAATAAAAATTTACCACTTCCTGTAAGGCACGATGTGTTTTTCACATAACTTAAGTTCCATGTGTGATTGAATCCTGGCAATCAGCCCATGGTTAGTGGATTAGTTATCTATCACTGAATAAGAAGAAACTATATAAAAATTAGGGTCTCATGTGTGGAATTATCATCAATTAAGGCTGGTTTCATATGGGATCATTTTACTGTGTGTAATTCGGTGATAGTTGATATGGTTTTTGAAATTCACAGGGAGATATGATTGCCAAAAAAGCATCCTTCATCTCAGAATCAAATAAATTAAGGTGGACTCATTCTCATGGAGGTGGTGGTGTTGTGAAAGTAAAAACAAAGTGTTCAAAATGTTTCCTGACTAATACTCTTTCATAGTCACAGCTTTACATAAGTCACACACACAAAAATAAGAACTCAGATACAAAGTTTGGGAAACATACTCTGAACATTGGCTAGAAGAGGAGCAAGAACACATTGCCAACTTTAAGCGTACAGATAAGGTTAAAGAATTGCTAATAGGTTGACACTCAGTATCATTTTGCCTTTTGTAATAGATGAGGTTTACATAGCTGTTCAGTGTGAAAGAATATTTGGAAGGTCTCACAAACATTAAGCAACTTTACTGGAATTCAGTATCAACTCTATGTGACCCTCTAGATTACATGAATTATCAATCTTTCATTATTGTCTTAGAAGTTAGATGGTGGCATTAAAAAGCAGGATTTTTTTGTACCTAGGACTAGACTCAGGGCACTTTATCACAAATCACATATCCAGCCCATTATTTTAAGACAAGCCATGTTCTCACTAAGATGCTTAAGGCCCCACTGAGTTGTTGAGTCTAGCTTCAACTTAAAATCTTTCTTCCTCAGCCTCTTGAGTCACAGAAATTACAGACATGCATCAAAATGTTGGCTCTTGTATTCAGGTTTATGAACAGGCAAAATTGAAATGTTAAGCAGAGAAACAGTTGTTATAATCACCCCTTTATTAATTCTGGCTTATTTCCTAACATTTAAATATTGAAACCAATATTTCAATGTATATTGAAGGTAACATTATCTATTATAGTCAACAGTCTGTTGATATCCATTCTATCCAGACAATTTTTTACTGACTAAACTTTGATTTAATTTGAAAATGTTACTCAGTATGTTTGAACTTCTGGTTTTTCTGCTGGCATTATTAGGATACTAGGTTAAAACCTTACAGACTATGGAAAATTATGATGTGGTTATAGCTAAAGAGAAGACTATGTGATAAATAAATTTTTAAACTCATGAGGATGATGTACTTTCTTAATTATTTTTTTATGTATCCTTGGTGAATAAGACACAGAGTACACAGTCAAATCTTAAATGATAAAAAGCAGGCTCTATCTCTAGTTAATAAAGAAAAATTATCAAATACAAAAATTTGTGATGCAAAATCACATGGCACTTGGTTTGTTAACAGCAGCACCTGAATGGATTTCTGCCATATTCAGTTGTATGTATATTCTAGATCACCAAAATGATATCAGTATTACTTCAATACATATTACATCTTTAGTTACAGCCACATAACAATTGATCAATGATAAGTAGAAAGAATGATGAGCTTGTTAAGATACTACCTGGAGATACCTTTTAGTAATCCTAGGCAGGGGAGATGGTGTTCTAGTCATATCACAATACAGTGTATTTTTTTGTGGCCTGTGGATGCAGAGCTCTTACCTCCTTGCTAATAGATCATTACAGAAGATTTCAGGTGTGTAGATTTTTTGATGATTAATCCTAAAAGGGTGGATCATTGGCTATAGCTACTCTCTTGTTGATGCTTCCAACAGGTTATTATTATATAATAATATTATATATATTATATTATTTTTATATTATTATTATTATTATTATTATTATTATTATTATTATTTATTCAAGAAATAAATACCCTGATTTAGTGTATGCATTCATTGTCATAAACATTTTCTTTTGAGCATGTGTTCACTATGTAAAATATTGACCATTCACCTTTGCTTTCTGGCCTATATATTAAAAGGCTTATGGAATAATGCAGGAATATAAGGGCTGAAGGCTCTGGGCTGTCTGGGAGCTATTGTGTTTTTGTTTTTGTTGTTGTTGTTTGCATAAGCATTACTGCACTGTCAACTCTGCCTCACATCTCTCAATTGCTAGAGACCCAAATTTTACATCGTGGGTCTCAACACCCACACAGCAACTGGTGTAGTCTTTAGGATATTTGCAGGTGAGAGATATCTCAGTCTTGGTAGATTAATAGAGGTTGTTAGGGGAGTGGTGACACCTATGGACACCAAGAAGCATACAACACTTAGTTGCCTCAGTCCTATTAGAGTGGACTCCTATGGAGAGTGGTAATATAATGAGATTAGTTCCTTGTAAGCAGAAATAAGAATTCTGACTGCACTGTGGGTAAACATGAACCCTGCAATTTGAAGTGTCAATGAAGTGTTGATGCCCAGGCCCCAGTCCCTGGCCAAAGAAAAAAGTGGCAGCATTGGCATAGATGATTTGGAGAAATAGTCAAAGGATTCATGTGCAGCTGCTTTGGCCATGGAATGAATGGTTTTTATAGATTTGACAGCAAAAACTGATGCAATTGTGTGAGAGACTAGCAGAATGAGAAATTGCAAGATAATCAAGAGGTCTAGGAATCCAAAATACATCCAGTAGAGTAAGATCTCTGTATTTTGAAAATATCTATCAACATTCCCCATTGTGATTTTGAGTCTGTAGAGAAGAAGAAGGATAAAGACCTTCAAGTCCAGTCAATGCATGATGTATAAATTGAAACAACAGCAGCCAATGGCTCCAGTGAACAACTGGCATGGCCAGCCCAGGTATCCAAGTTTAACCTATTTTACCTGTTAAGCAGAACTAATGGGCTTAAAAAAAAATTACCCAGGTGTCAAAAAAGAATGATTATTATTATTTTTGTCTGTAAGAATTAGAGACATACAGCATTCTGTGTTACACCCTAAAAATGGAGAGGTTAGCATTTCTCCTTACAGTAGAAGTTGTAAAATGCTCAATACCATGAGGCATTTAGGGCCAAAAAAAGACCAAAAGACCAAGTGTGTTAGTACAGCTTCCAGAGGGCTATGTTTTTAGCAAGTAGCCAAGGTCTTAAACACTCAGATTCAATGTATGTACTCAAGGTCAAAAACATTTGTTTGTGGGCTGGGGACATAGCTCAGTTGGTAGAGTGCTTGCCTAGCATGCACAAGGCCCTGGGTTCAATCCTCAGCATCATCCAAAAAAAAAAAAAAAAAAAAAAACATTTGTTTGTGAGCATGCTCTTACATCATCAAATGTTGTGGATGTGCCTTCTTTGTCTGACCTGCATAAAAATTTTCAATTTAATAACTTTGGGGGCTGAGGGATAGAAGCTAGAGGCTGGTTGTGGGCTATTGCTGCCTTCAGAAGGAGCAAGCCTACCATCTCAAAAGTTCCTCACATCTGGTGAATAGGGAGCCTACATCCTGGGAACAAATTTTTAATCCCTCAAACATCAGATAAAGCTCTAATCTCTAGAGTATACAAATAACTCAGAAAGTTAAACAACAGAAAAGCAAATAACCCAATCAACAAATAGGGCAAGGACTTGAACAGAAACTTTTCAGAAGAGGATATACAACCAATCAACAAATACATGAAAAAAAAAGTGCTCACCATCTATAGCAATCAGAGAAATGCAAATTAAAACTACTCTAAAATATCATCTCACACCAATAAGAATGGCATCCATTATGAAATCAAACAACAATAAGTGCTGGCGAGGATGGGGGGGCAGGGAGGTACACTCATACATTGCTGGTGGGACTGCAAATTGGTGCAGCCAATTTGGAAAGCAGTATGGAGATTCCTTGGTAAGCTGGGAATGGAACCACCGTTTGACAGAGCTATTTCCCTTCTCAGACTATACCCAAAAGACCTAAAAAGAGCATACTACAGGGACACAGCCACATCAATGTTTATAGCAGCACAATTCACAATAGCTAGAATGTGGAACCAAACCAGATGCCCTCCAGTAGATGAATGGATTAAAAAAATGTGGCATTTTACACAATGGAATATTACTCAGCACTAAAAAATCACAAGATCATTGCATTTTCAGCCAAATGGATGGCATTAGAGCAGATTGTGCTAAGTGAAGATAGCCAATCCTAAAAAACAAATGCTGAATGTGTTCTCTAATATAAGGGAGGTGACTCAAGATGGGATGGGGGGAAGAGCATGAGAAGAAGACTATCACTAAATATGGAACAAATGCCTAATGTCTTCTCTAATATAAGGGAGGTGACTCAAGATGGGATGGGGGGAAGAGCATGAGAAGAAGACTACCACTAAATATGGAAGAGAGGTGAGAGGAAAAGAGAGCAAGAAGGGAGTTGCACAGAAGATGGAAGGAGGACCTTATTGTTAAACAGAATAAATATATAATGTTGTGATGAGAAAAAGAAAAAAAAAGTGTGTCACATTAGATTGGATAAAGAGAAAGGATGGGAGAGTAGGGGAGGAGTAGGGATGATAGGAAGGGCAGCAGAATAGAATAGACAATATGATTAATATATGTACATTCCTTGTATGTATTATATGTCAAAATACATTCTGCTGTCATGTATGACAAAAAAAAATAAAAATAAATCACATGGTTAAAAAAAAGTTCCTCATATTTTCTTTCATCCTTTCATCTGCTTGAGCCCGAAACATTGCTTTTTTGATATGAGCCCCTACATAGAAGCCACAGATGTGAAACTATTTTTAATTTGAGACTATCACAAGTCCTCTGCTTTATGCATGGAGTATTGTGTTATTTTGTAGACATGCTCCCAGATAATATTTGTATAGTGGATATTTTGTGCATTATTTATTTTAGATTACACATATTGTATTAATGTTGTCTCTCCCTCACTTTTTTACGTAGTGTTTCATGTTTCATATTCTCCATTTATAAAACTTTTGTGATACAAATACAGTGGTTTTGTAGCAGTTTCCACACAATGCTGCATTTTTATCATGACTGTAATGAAATATATCTGTTTTTAAATTTCTCCTGATAAGAAATTTTAAAAATATTGCTTGTCCTTGATGTTTCAATTCAGTTATCAGCCATTTCCCAAGTTTATTTTAAATCCTTGCTATAAGCATCAGTAGTATTTCTCAAACATATTAACCCCATTGAATAAAAAGTTCACCAGATGTAAAATTTTTGTGTTTTTTTTTTCTTATTCTTTTCTTTTAAGGGGAGAGGAATGAGTGCATAACCCAGGATAGTTCTCGTAAACACCTGTATCACCACCCCTTTTTAATTGTATTTTATTTTATTTTCAGTTTTCAGACAAAGTGTTGCTTAGTTGCTTAGGGACCTCTCATATTATTTAGGCCGAATTAGAAATTATGATTCTCCTGATTAAGTCTCCCAAATTATTAAGTTTGCTGACATGAGCCACCATATGTGTGTAACCCCCCTTTTTGAAAAAGAGGTCACTACTTAACTTTTAAGAGAATTTAAAAATAATGATGAATCATGGCTAATAATGGAGATAAGATTTGCCTTTGGGTCAGGCATATTTGATCTTGATATGTACTGAAAAATTATGGGCACACAAAAAATCATATTTGTAAGATCCTGTCTCATAATTTAAAAAAAAGAAAAAATTGAAAATATAGCTCAGGAATAATATTCCCTAAGTTTAACCACCAGTACTACACTCACATAAATACACACACACACACACACACACACACACACACACACACACACATAAACAGTACTTGTGGGACTTTGAAAATATTTTTTGATACTGAACAGCTGTATAAACCTCATCTATTAAAAAAGGCAGAATTAGTGCCATAATATGAATAGTCCTTTAGCCTTATCTGTATACAGAAATTTGGTAATGCAATTTTACTCCTATGCTAGTCAAAAGCCAAATGTATTCTCCAAACTTTGGGTCAGGGCTCTTTTTATTTTTAATGGCTTATATCAATGTGTGTCTATGAAGGAGTACTTGTCAGGTACCTAGTCAGGAAATATTTTTAATGATTTTGCTTTTGCTTTTAGAACACTGTCTCCTTGATGAGAACAAGTCCACCTTAATTTATTTGATTCTGAGATATCATGTGAAGATGATTCACAGTAATCAGGTCAAGAAACAAGGCAGGTTTTTCCTGGCATGGAGTGGAAGACATGTTGAGGAGAGGGTCATAGAAAGAAGTTGAGGCTTTCACCATTCAGATGAGGTTATAGAGTTTGAGAGTCATGAGGATCTCCTCAGGAGAATGATGACAAGTAATGAGATGTAAGTCCAGTTCCTCACCAGACTTTCCAGCCTTGTTTCAGTTGGCTGAATCCCTGTTCATTAGCTCTATTTTTATGCTAAATTTTGGGGCTTTATGCCCCCCCCCCCTTGCAATCCTTATCAGATATCACCAGATTTCTCCAGGACATCCTTTACTCTGGGGTCAGAAACATCTGGTCTGATGGTCTCCACCCTTATCTTCTCACTTTGTTTTCTTATCAGGCAAGTGCAGCCTGCCAGAGGCTTCACTCTGTTTATCAGAGTAAGGAGAAGTAATTGTCTGAGGTCATACTGGAGAGATCTGTGGGTGTTCCTGATGAGACTGCAGGTTTCAAACTGGAGTTTTTAAAATAGAGTTGCTTAGGCTCAGGCCTAAGGCCATTCTCACCACTCATCCACTTGATTCACCTTGTACATCCTGGGGAAGGGGTGCCTATGCCTGGCACTGTGAATCATCCATTCCATTGGCCAAAGGCTGGACTTCACATATGTCCAAAAGTCACTTCTCATTGTGTTTGGTTGCATTGTTCCATAACCACCAATAGTGACCATAGTTGAATTACATCTGGTTAAGATCAAAGTGTTTGCAAGGTACCCAGGAATTTAAATGATAATATAATCAAAATCAAGTGGTATGATGGGGTTGAGACATTTATAAATTTGTCTTGCATGTAAGTCCCAATGAACTAATTCTGTTACATTGTCCCAGTTGATTCTAATAGTCACTGTAAGGCCCTCAAATGCTCTGAGATATATTAAATCTAAATATTGACTAAAATACAAGAATGAGGGTGGTTCATCTAATTATATATACCTAGGCATTGCAATTCCAACTTCCATCATTCTTGTTTATTAAAAGCAGGACTCTGTCCTCTAGTCACCTCCTGGGCAAGATGTGGGCAGAAAAACAAAAGATGGAGTGATTCTTGCAGGCTTTCATAAACTGTGAGAACATGGGTCTGCTTTCCAGTCCAGCCACATACACACCCCACAGCCTTGGCTAATTGCTCCAGCAACCCCCCTGCTCATTCCACATCTGCAAAGTGGGATTTATGCAGTTTGGGATCCAATGGTGCTATTGGGGATCAAAGAACAGGGTGTGGGGATGAGTGGGAGACCCCACATAACTGGAAGCCTTGTAAAACCAAGGTACACCCGGGAGCCATGGGGCTGCACTTTGGGCCTGAGAGACATTAGTTTGCACTACGTGGCCTGATTGGCTTCTGGGGGAATTTATCAGGAAACCTACTTTGCATTTAGCATGCTTGTTTTGGTGCCAATAAACTCATGGAGAGACAAAGGGGCAAGAAAAATGATAAGGCTATGGTACACACCCAGACCACATGTGCTTAGCAAGGTTAACTTCTTATGCTGATTCCTTATTAATAAATTGGAAGAATGGGACCCACCTCATGGAATTTTTAGGAAGACTGAGAGATATGGGTGGACACAGCATTGAGCCCTGTGTCTGGCATTCAGTAAGCTCTTTAAATTTTAGCTGTGTTTCAGAAGACAATTTAAAATTTTTCTTCCTCCATAGAAAGTAACATCCTGATATCTTCTCTTTCTAATTTTAGGAGAGTGGACTCACCCTAACAATCCCCAACCCAGCTGTAACTGAACAAGAGTGACTGCAAGATGAACCTGGGAAAGGAAGACAAGGAGGGGAGGCCATTGCTAGGAGGCTAAGGAAAGGCAGTATTTTAATCACTCCCAAGGGAAGGCATGTAAAGAGCCACTGAGAGACCAAAGTGATGGAGTGTAGGATCAGGCAAGTTCATTATGACCAGGGCCAAAAACACAGGACTTGGTGTTATATATCCCCTGCCCACTCTGCTCGGTGCTTTACCCTGGGCCAAAGAGAGCAGCATGACCAATTAATTGCAGTCTTTTCCACTGAGTGAGCACTGTAAGGGTCACTGCCTTTGACTGACACTTGGCGCCACCCATGTGCTCTCTCTAGAGGAGCTAGGTTCCAGAAGCGAAGACCATGGCTTTTCCAGTAGTAGGAGATAAAAAAGAGAAAGAGAGGGAATGGAGTGAGAAATCTCAAGATGAAAAGACCAGATACTCTCAATTTCCTGTTCAGAAAAGAAACCTGGTCTCTGACCTAAGCACACAGGATAGAATGAAGCAATATTTAATCACAAGACACATTTGAGTGAGGAAATTAGGCAAATAAGAAAAGATGTCCTGATTTCATTCCCAGAGACCCGTCCCACTTCCCACCCCCTCTTTTGTTCAGCAAGACAATGAGGTGACATTTAAAGGTTCCCAGAGGCAAGACATATGTCAAGGCAAATGTGGAGATGAGGGGAGTGCAGATTCTTAAAGTCAAACAGCCCCTCAGGGCCTGCACACCCTATTTTTTGCATTTCTCATTGGCTGCGAAAAGGGAGGGAGGGTTGCTGGGGTCCTAACAGGCAACTCCTGTCCACTCCTGGCACTTCAGCTTGCTTGCTGGGAGGGGTCCCCTCCTGTCCTGGGGGTGATGTTCATTCAAGGGCACAGTCAGGCTGGATTCAGGTCCCTGAACCCCAGGACTGGGACTCAGGATATGGGCGGGGTGTCCCCAGCTGGGATGTCTGGGGTCTCAGCTTCCCACAGTCTGTCATGTGGCAGGGTGGCAAGGCACCTGAGGAGGACAGAATGAATGGTCCCCCAAGGAGAAGCCCCAATCTCAGGCCCTCAGAGGGCCCTGTCCTAGTCCCTGAGGAGTTAATAGCCCCAGTGCCAAGATCAAATAGAGAATGGCAGAGTGAAGACAAGTCACCAATCAGGCTGCCTGGAACTCCATGTATGAGTGACCTCAAAAGCATGTTCTTTCCCCTTCCTGGCTTCATTTGCCTCACATTCCAAATAGGAAAGTGTGCTCATGGAATTCCCACAGGAACAAGAGTTCATCAATGTATAGCACTTAGCCCAGTCCCTGGAACACAGTGAGGCTTGGTAAACATCAGTGATCTGCTCCATTCCCTAAATGCACAGATGAGGTCCAGAGAGGGCTGGTGGAGCTCCCCAAGTCACACAGATTAACAGCAGACACAGGACTTGACTTGAGCTTTGGGCTGTCCAGGAGAGACTTAGGGGAAGGATGGGTGGAGGCCAGGACCTGGCCCTGCCCCCCCTCCCCTCTGAGAATGGTGCATGGCAAGAAGATAGGAGGAACCTCTGAAGCCACTGCTCCCTAGGGCTGGGGGGAACTGGAGCTGGGTCCTGGCAGGGCCTCCCCAGGGCCTGGGCAGGGGCAGCTGTCCAGAACTGTCTGTCCATGGAGGGGGCAGGGAGTCTGTCACTAGGAGCACGCAGTGTGCCAGTCCCTGGGGCCAGGCCTGGTCAACTTGTTGCCTCCATTCAGAGCCCGCCCAAGGGATGCTGGGGGAGACAGCCAGGATCAGAGCCCCCAGTTGTGCGCTCCCCTCCCCCAGCAACAGGAGACTAAAGTGGGTCAAGGAGGAAGGCGGGGGCCCAGGAGGGCTGGGGGAGGGGCCCAATGAGCTCAAGAAGGCACCCAGGGGTAGGGGACCAGGAGAGAATGCCTGGAGAGGCAAACCAATGTGTGGGATGGGCCTGGGGGGTGGGGAGAGAAGTGAGGTGCTGTGGCTTTGGAGGTCCTCAAAACCACCTAAGAATTAAGTCCAGAGAGGCATCAGTCCTGACTCCTGCCCCAGAAGGCCAGTGTTTGCCTCTCCTCATCCCTAATCCTTCAGCCTCTTCCAGAACCCACAGGCATGACTGGCCCCAGCCAGGGGTCTCTGAGGAGCATCTCAGACCATGGCTCTCTGGCTCAGACATGGAGGGGAGCCAAGCTGGGACCCCGCTGCCCAGCCAGAAGGTGAGTGTGGAGAAATGTAGGGAGACAAGGTCAAGCCAAACCCCAGGCTCAGTGGGACTACAGCCATGTCAGGTCCTGTCACCAGGGAGAAAGGTTAGAGTTGGCTCTTCCCCCCCCCAGGAACCCCTGGGGAGTCTGGGTGCAAAATGAAAGGGAGACAGACAGGAAATGCCAAAGAGGGTGGGGAAGCCAGACCCGGGACCACCAGAGAAAGGGACTGGGGATCACAGTTTGATCCAGGGAGACACAGGCTGGTGTCTGCCTCCACCCCTGGCTGGCCATGACCCAGTTATCGGCCTGTCTCCCAGCTCCCAGCTCCTCCACCCGGCATGCCCCCCCCCAAATAAAAAACAACACCCAGGCAACTCTATAGGGTCCAGAAACCTCCAGGGTCCCTGGGTTTCAGGAAGCCAGCAATGGAGCGGGCGGAGGGCAGAGAATGCAGAGGGTCGACCCAGTGGCTGATTAGCTAGACTTCAGGAGGGAGAAGGGCTAGAGCTCAGAGCCCCTCAGCCAGCATGGGTGTCCCACGAAGGGCAGCCTGAGAAAGCAAGCTTGGGAGGGGGCACACACCCACTCGTTCTGCAGAGATGTTACAGTGAAGATAATGCAGACTTACAGGCCAGGCCCGGGACTAGAGGGTAGTTTGGGTGGTGGCAGACAGAGGTCCAGAGGGCAGGGCCCCGATTTGAGTCCCTCAGCAAGGCCACACACTCTCACCAAGCACATCCAAGTTTCCAAGTTGAGCCAGTGGAGCTCCTGAGGCCTGGGGAATAGGATAGGAGGGGACAGAATAAAAGAGAGGACTGTCCACCCCAAGTCCCTAAAAGAGGTAAGCACCTCCCACTTGGCAGGAGAGAGTTGCTGGCCCAGCTGGGCCCAGTGATGGACACTGCTATTTTGGAGTAGCCAAGAAACCAAGAAGCAGGTAAAGCCCAGCCCAGCACCCACTCAAACGTCCCAGGATCTGGCCTCATCCTCCCACCCCTGACCAGTCCAAGCTGCTTCTCCCCCACTTAAACCTCAGCAGCTTGCCAGGCCCAGAGTAGGGGGTAGGGTGGGGCTGGCCACAGCTAGCTCCTCAGGGGGAACACAGTGTCTCCAGCCTCAGAGTTCATAACTGTTTGTCCATCTGTCCCCACAATGTCAGTGGTTCACCAGGTATGTAGAAGCTGTCCTGGGAGTGACTGAGGCAGGCATGGTGGGTGGCATCAGGCCACCTATATGACCTTGGATCCCTGGCTGTCCCTCAAAGCTGCCTCAACTGCAGACAGGTGAGAATAATGGAACCAACTTCACAGAGCTGTTGATAGGGCTCATGAGAAATGGCTCATCAAGCACTCAGCATGCAGCTGGCCCAGAGTACACCTTAGTAAGCACTCTAAATAAATGTCCTGTCCCCTTTGTCTCAAGTCAAACCTCCCTCCCTGGAAGCAGACTTGAGACTCTCCTAAGAAAAATAAAGCAAGACAAGAGGCACAGAGAAGTTCTGGGACAGGCTCAGACTCGCCCAGCTAGTCCAAGTGGGAAAAAAAAACTCAGTCCTGGGAATCCACAGCTCTCTCAATTCCCCTAGAAGAGCCTGAGCAATGGGTATTTGGAGCCAGACAGGAAATTCAGAATAAAGCCCATTTGGAGACCCAATTAAAGTGGACTTGGGGATACAATGGGCACATGTGGGCAGCTGTTTTTTTACTGACCTAGCGATATCCTGGTTGGACGGGGTTAGCTCAGTCTAGAACCAGGCTAAGAAGCTCAGGTGCATGTAATGGGGCACCCACCAGCATCTCCTTTCCACCTCCAACCCTAACATTGGGGTGAGGGGGAGGCAGGCCTTGGTAAACTCCTCTCCATGGGATCTAGAGACCCAGGAAATGAACATCCCAACTGACAGATGGTCACAAGCCCTGCTGCAGGTGCAGCAGGACAAGGCTGCTGGCCTCTGTGGCCCTCCTTTCCTCATTAGAAAAACAAGAAACATTCCTACAACCTACTCCCTGGTACTCGCAGGTACCAATGAAAATCTCTGGGGACCTTGAGGGTCAAAGCTCGAGGTCCAGGTGGCCTGCCCTGGGGACTCTTCAGACAGAACCTATGTGCATGCACCGAGGGCCACCCCACAATGCAACCCATGCCAGGCAGTCTGTACCACTGTCCTGCCCTGGCTCTTCTTCACCTGGGCTCCAATCCTCTCGGGAGAGCCAGTCAGCACTTGTCCCTGCCCTTCCAGACATATGTGCCCAAGATTCCCAAGATTTCGTCCTTTCAGGTCCTTACAGGCAGGGGCCACAGCCTCCTCTTCTCCTTCTCCTTTGCAACCCTGGGGAAGCCACTCAGAGCCAGAGGGAACTAAACACCTTCCTCAGCAGTCACCTTTCTTCATCCTGCACTAATGTCCTCTGCAATGTCCTCCCCGAGGACCCTGTCTAAGTCAGATAAGCAGAGCAGTCTCTCAGCAAGAATTTGCCTCTTGGTGGAACTGTTTACTCTTTACTGGGGTCTCACTGCCACATACCCCACCCCACCGACTGTCTGCTCCCCCAAGGTAGAAAGACCCCACAAAAGCAAAAGGCCTGGCCTGGGCTCAGAATATCCCTCAGAGGAAGGAGCCTGTGCATGAATTTGAAATGGCAAACCCAGAATGACTACGATCTGCCTGCTAAGCTATCTTTAATTTCTTGGACATGTGCAAATGGACTCAGAACGGCCCCCATGCCCAGATACCCAGGCCATCCATGCACGCCTGGACACCCTACAGGGACGACACGGTTCTGGAGTCAGAGAGGCCTATATTCAGATCCTATCTGGTCCTAGCTGTGCCTCAGTTTCCTCATCTGTAAAACGGGGATAATCATGGCCTTACTCATAGATACTGTGAAGCGCATGTTAAGGAATGAATGAAGTGAGTGCGCAGAGCAGTCCCTAGGACCTGGAAAGTACATTTATTTTTATTGCCATACATTCAGATGGTCCAGGCTGCACTCCCTGCCTCCTTTAACTCCTCCCCAAATCTGAGGGCCAATCATTGCTCAGCGACCCCAGGGCTCCCCCAAGGCGAGCATCTGGCCAGTGGGGTGTCAGCCCAATAACCGGCGCCCAGCTGAGGGTGAGATGCCTTTTGGTAGGTGCCCCTCAGTGTGGGGCCTGGGACTCTGCAATCCTGCGGGCACCAGACTCTGAGGAGCAGGCGGCCCCGCAGCACGGAACAAGCCGGCCCCACCAGGGCAGTGCCAGCGAGTGAGCGAGCCAGTGGCGCAGCCTGCACGTTCCCAGCCAGACCCCTGCCACTGCCGCTTTGTGCCCAACCTGGCCCTGAGTTATTGCAGCCTTGGAGTCCTCCCCAGCGAGGGGCAGCTGGATGCATTCCCAGGACAGCAGCCTCAAAGATGTCCTGGGCTGCCCCCGAGAGCCCGGCAGACAAGGGCCCAGGAGGGGCAGCGTTCCCAAGCACCAGCTGGGCTCGCCCAGGTTGAGGGGGGGGAAGAGCCCCCAGGCCCCCTCCCCTGCCTTACCCAACTCTGTCTCATCGCCACCGCCCTCCCCCACAACTTCTACCGAACTGCCTACTCCACCCCACCCCAGCTCCGCGCCCTCTCCGACCCTCGCCCACTTCCCTTCCCCCACGGCTTCTCCATCCCCCTCCTCCTACCCCACCTCCCACCGGCTCACTCTTCCTGCTCCTCTCTCAGGACCCAAACCCTACAGGGCCACTCTGCAGACAGGCACCAGGAGACTTTAAGGGGCCTCAGCTCTCCCGTCCTGGAAACCTCTGTTGTTCCCAACACTGAGGCGCAGTCCCACACACACCACCAGCCTCAGGTCACAGCCTGGCTTGGATTCTGAGCCGGGCCTCTCCGGGAATGGTCTGGGGAGCCTCCTGGACTCATTCCCCCATCTGTCAGATGGAGGGGTGGGGGGAATGTGAGTCCAGTGCCAGATGCTGGGGACATGGCATGGGCACAAAGCAAGGCGCTTGGCTGGGTGGTGTGCACAGCAGGCAGGCCCAGGGAGGAGTCATCCTTCTCCTTTCATGGTGCCAGTAAACAATGAGATAGGTCTAGGGCAGAGAAATGGGTCAAGCCACTGAGGTTCCTAGGACAAGATTGGAACCCTGAAGCACCCGTGCCTGCAACAATCCCATTTAACTGACTCAACACAAGGGGAAGCCTCTCTCTGGCTTCTGGACTGCACCAGGGAAACCAAAAGGGTACTGAGTTGGTAGCAGGTGCTCCCAGAATGTGAGGGCAAGATTCAGAGAGCCCTCTCTCCAGACTTTCCCAAAATCCCCCAGCCCCTCCCAGCCCCTCCGAATCATAAACTGCAAAGACTTTGGGGTCCATAAATCCCCTCATGAACACCCCTGTCATTTGAGCTCAAGTGTCACCTCCAGGATGGCCTTAACCAGAAAGCCTTCCACACCATTCCCTGCCTATTCCAGGACTGGCTTTTCAGGATGAATGGACCCATATACTTGTAGATGGGCCAATCAATTTTACTAGAATACACTTCTGTCTTCTCACCTTTGGAGCTTCAGCACCTTGAGCATACATGGCATATAATAGGTGCTCAGTAAACACTTGGGCTGAATGAATAAACAAATGAAGAGCCAGTAAATAATGTCAACTCTAAAAGCCTTGAAACCCAAACTGTGTCCAAGATAAAGGACTCCACAAAGAGTAATCTAATAAGTTTAGAAATCACAAACTACTAAAAATATCTGAGTCCTACATTAGCATTTTAAAGACTCAGAGAAGACCTAAAGGTTTAAAAAACTTTTTAATTGTTTATTCCAGTGTTTGCCAAATGCATTTGGCCATAGAAAATACTTTTTAACCACTCTCATGACCACAGCTTTATAAATGATCAACTGATTCTTAGAAGAAAGAACTTGCTTCTTAGTTTTTATAGGACTGAGTCTAGCACAGTGCTGCACACACGGAAGATGCTCCAATTATTTGAATGAATGCATATAAAGTAAATTCACCCATGTGCATTCTCCCCGGGTGAAAACCTATGAACCTAGGAGTTCAAACTTTTGGTACCAACTGTATCCAAAGTAACACAGCCCCTGTACTGAGATTCTGAACCAGGCAAGTAATGACAAAAGTCCTTTCCCTCAGCTGCAGACACACAAGGCCATTCATATACATTCATTCACATTGACTCATGCACACATGTACAGATGCATGTGTGAGCACACATGAGCACAGCAGCACAAATACACTCACATACAAGTACACATACCCACAAGCACATGGACTCATGCACACACAGACACATGGGCAACCCATTCTGGGGCATACGCCTTCCCTCCCACACAACCAGCTTCACTGTGCCTGGCCAAGGAGGCTCCTGAGATGGGCAGCAGTCCTCTGGTGGGGTGAGAGGAATGACATGAGGAGGGATGCACAATCTGGCATCACCAAGAGGGCTAAGTGTCACACAGCAGGTGACAGATTAAAAGTTTGTTGTTTCCTGCCTATTATCTCCAGTGCTGCATTTTGAGTATAGATATAGATGAGAGGGAATGGGAGAGTCTGCAGTGGGATCCCACCAGAAGAAATAACTAACCCTCCTCTGTATGGCTACTCAACTTACAGCTCTCTCTCTCTTAAGATTTCTTTCTATTTTTTGAACTATGGGTTGAGCCCAGGGATGCTTAACCACTTAGCCATATCCCTAGCACTTTTATTTTTTTATTCTGACACAGGGTTTTGTTGAGTTGCTTAGGACCTCAATTAGTTGTGGAGGCTGGCTTTGATCTTGCAATCCTCCTGCTTCAGCCTCCTGAATCACTGAGATTACAGGCCTGCACCACTGCACTCAGCTCCATGGAGTTGTCCTCACACTTCCCCCGGGAGGGAGGAAAATAAACTAAGACTCAGCAGTGACACAGCAAGTGTGTGTGGGAGCAGGGTTGGGAGCCCAGACCCATCTGCTCAGAATTCCCCCACACTCCAGAAGTTTAGGGGTCTCAAGGCTGTCTTCAAAGTGGGTCCTAGCCTGGGTCAGTGGCCACAGCAAACTCCCACAGCACATCTTCCCCCTCTCTTAGGCACAGTTCTGCCTCAAGGTCACTATATAACCTTGGACACCTGACTTGCATCTCTCTGGGCAAGTCTGACCATCCATATGAGAAGAATGCTCAGCTGAGGATTCTCCAAGGGGGTTCCATTGTTGCTCATGAAAAATAAAGCCTGAGGCCCCACCTAAGTGTCAATTAGTGCCAATATTAAATGAGACCCTGCCTGGAAAGAACACAGGCTGGCACCTGTACCAAGAGGGCTCTTCTTTTAAGGGTCCAAACAAAATGACTTTCCATATGCTTTGCCTGATTTCCCCTATCAAAAATAATCTCCCCCAACTGCCCCAACCTCTCAGCCCTAAGCCTGGACCTCAATGCTGGACTGCCCTGTCTGGTCTGGGGATTGAGGCCTCATACCCTTCCAGTCTATGGGCTCCCTGAACATATGGCTTCCTCTTGGTTCTCAAGCATCTTCCTGGGAGTCCAAGCAAAGCTCAGCTGGTAAGATGCTCTGGATTTAGATGGAAGAATGGATGTATGCAAGGGAGGTGGGGGGAAGACTGAAGGACTCACTGAAGGAAAGAGATGCCTACTGGGTGCAGCCTGCCCTGCACCCTTGCAGCCAAGATGCCCAGAGAAGAAATGAAACCAAAGTGGTCAACTTTGCTAATAATAATAAAAAGAAGTAAAAACAAAAACAATGTGCAATGTCTTGCTTGCCTGATGGGCAAAAAGAAAAAAAAGGGTGGGGGGGGGAGAGGATGACAGAAAAAAAGAGAAGAAAGAAAACCTCCTAGGTGGGCAAGGGTTCAGAGGAACATGCCATGCACCTGGGCCCTGTTGTTAAAGAGTTCCCTGGCACAGCCTTTGCACAAGGTGACTCAGAAAGATCTACCAAATTGCTGGGCACAGTGGCGCAAGCCTGTAATCCCGGCAGCTCAGAAGACTAAGAAAGGAGGATCACAAGTTCAAAGCCAGTCTCAGCAACTCAAGGCACTAAGCAACTCAATGAGACCCTGTCTCCAAGCACAATACCAAATAGGGCTGGGGATATGGCACAGTGGCCAGGTACCCCCTGAGTTCAATCCATAGTACAAAAAAAGTATCAAATTTTTGCAGTGATACACTTAGACCCAATAATTCCACTTCTAGGAGTCCAGCCTAAGAAATACTTAAACAAGAACACAAAAAATGGATACCTGAGGATGCTCACTGCAGCACTGTCACTAACAGCAAAACAGTAGAAAGCAACTGTATGTCCACCGCTAGATGACTTTAAGTTCTAGAGGGCTGAGAATGTAGCTCAGTGGTCCAGTTCTTGCCTAGGGTACTGAAGGTCCTGGGTCTGATCCCCAACTCCATTAAAACAATCAATAATTCTGGTGCATCCTCTCCATGGAGCCCCTCTTGCTGTAATGTGGAAATGTGTGACGCAGATGTGGTGCTAACTCCTTCACCAACAATCCTTAACCCTGGCTGCACATTCAAGTTTCCCAGGAAGTTTTCAAAGAAACACTGACCTGGAACCCCTCCTCAAAGACTCCAGATGCTGGGCCCAGGTCAAGTTATCTTTTTTTTTTGAGTGCCTACAATGATCTTAATTGTGCAACCAAAACTGAAATCTCTGCTACGTGAAAATATGAAATGAGAGTCAGTGTATCCAGGGAGTAGGAGGTACCATCTGTGTTTAAACTGACACACACAGGTGTAGACACCCAGGTCTAGTGTAAAGGTACCACTGTAAAGGCTCTGGGTAAGGGGGCACCCAGGATGCTAGTGCTCTGGGAAAAGAATGGGACTGTTCTTTAAGATGTCAATCCCCCCCCACAGATTGGAAAATGGACAGCCCTAAAGGCAGAACTCCACGAATGGACAGATAGGTGGGAAGGAGGGCTCCCCCTGGGTGTCTTTATTCATGGCTGTCTCACCCAAACCAGAGGTGGGCCTCTGCTGTCCTTCACAGCCACAGAGTAGTTATAAATAAAGGTGGTGGTGACTGCTCAGGCTCTGGACCTAGATAAGGCCTGCCCCCAAATCCCAGCTCTGCTACTTCCAGCAGTATGACCTTGGGCAAGGGACTTCTGTGCCTCAGTCTGCACACCTGTGAAACTGAGATAAGTAAATCAGAAAGCTGCAGTGAGAATCTCATGGAGGAATGGGGGACAAGAGGAAGACAGAGCCCCATGGTGCCCAAAGAGCCAGCTCCTGATTGTCCCTCCATGTGTCCTCCATAGGGATCAGGGCTGGTGACTCTAAATGGATATGTGTCTGGCCTGGTCACCACTGGATTACAGCAGCACCCAGATGACCAGCAATGCTTTGCAGAACACCTGGAGCCAAAGAGCCTGGGACACCACCAGCTGGCACCAACAATGCCCATCACCACCAACTCTCCCTCTCAGACACCTGGAAACAACACCGTCAAGCCTCAAGCCTCTCCCAATCTGTTGCTCACCCTAAACCTTTTAAAAGGCTAGAAAGAACCCAGCTGCCCTGCAGCAGATGCCCTAGAGCAATCAACTCAGATGTATCCACTGTGGCCCCAGCACTTGGAAAAGAAACTTTTGGGGGGGGCGGGGTACTGGGGATTAAACTCAGGGGCACTCAACCTCTGAGTCACATCCCCATCCCCATTTTATATTTTATTTAGAGACAGGGCCACACTGAGTTGTTTAGTGCCACGCCATTGCTGAGGCTGGCTTTGAACTTGCGATCCTCCCACCTCAGCCTCCCGAGTCACTGAGATTACAGGCCTGCACTACCGCACCCAGCTTAGCCTGCATTATTTTAAAACCCAAGTTTTATGTGTTTGCCACTTCTTGTGTTCCAGGAATTAAAATCCTATAGCACCTAAGACATGCAGTTGATCCAACTGGTTCCATCCCATTGGATAGATAGGAAAACTAAGACTGAAAGAGGACACTCTCTTTCCCCAGATCATGGAACACATTGCCTCCAACCCACACCCATCCCCCACAAGAAAAATAAAGCATTCTGAGCCTCACCTTGGAGATAGGGTTGTTCGTTTTTTTTTTTTTTTACAGAACTGGGGATTATTGAAAGCAGAGGTGCTTTTCTACCTAGCTACATCCCCAGTCCTTTTTATTTTTTTATTTTTAGATAGGATCTGGCTGAATTGTTAAGGGCATCACTAAAGGCCAAGGCTTGACTCAAATTTGCAATCCTCCTGCCTCAGACTCCTGAGATCACTTGCTGGAATCACAAGCATGCACCACTCTGCCAGCTCAGAGTGAGCCTTGGTTTTTTACTCTGGGCAGCAGGTTTCCCTGCGAGCACTCCCATTTTCTCCCTCCTGCTTCCTTCTCCCAACCCTACCCCTCACTCTTAGTGCTAATCCTGGGGCAAACCCTCCCTGAAAGATGAGGAGGGTCCAATGGTAGCTGAACTGCCCAGCACTGGCCAGCACCAAGCCAGTTAAGGATGTCCCATCTGACCCCTGAATCTCTGTGGCAGGATGAACATAAGCAGCAGGATGGAAATTTATGGAGTCAAACATTCTGTTTTATTTCAAATTAATATAAAAATCTCATATTGCTTTTATCATTTTCAAAAGACTATTTTTCAAGCCTAGGACCATACAGGGCAAAGGCCCCCCATGAGAAGCAACTACCGTTTCATCTCATGGAGCACCTGAGAAGGAAGAGGATGGCACAAGCCACCCCCAGCTCCAGAGCATGAGGGCTAGCAGCCTCACCTCCTGAGCAGGAAAAAAGGTGGAGGGAGACCAGGAGGGTAGAAGAGACGAGAGAGAGTAACACCCATGGGAGCCCAAGTCCTGCCTGGGAGCTCACCCTCTTGCTATTTCTCTTAGAAATTCATTAGTCACAACCTGATCATTCATTCACTTACTCGCTTGCTCACCGGTTCATTCCCTCAACAGTTTACACCTTCACTCATTCAGTTCAGAAGTCCTTTTATTTTTAAACACAGTAGTCCAGAATCCCAGCTTGGGTCCTCATCTGTGATGAAACATGAGGTCCTGGAGGCCCCCCCAGGCTGCCCTGTGCCAGGAAAGGTGCTCTCCCATGGGGAAGGCAGGACCAGCCTGACCAGCTCTCCACAGGGTTGCTCTGGGGACTGGGAACCTGAGTGGTTCTCTGTGGCCCCAACAGGTGGAACGAGTACCCATGCACCTAAATTGTGGAAGCCAGATTGCAGATGGATGTGTGAAATTAAAGATGCATGGATGTGGCACAGAGAGAAAGAGAGAGCTCCCTGAGAAGAGCAGTGTTCAGGTCCAGTCACACACACACACACACACACACACACACACACACACACACGCGCTCGCGCGTCTGAATGAAGAAACTCCAGGGTCCCTTTTCCGTGGTTTTCAGGATTCTGAGAGATTCAAAGGCAAAAACAGTAAACGCCTAAATCTTCCCAATATACATGCCCAGGGCCCTTGCTGACGACTGTCCGTCTGGGGGGAACAGGGCATCTGCAGACACTCTTTTGGGACACCAAGAACAGGTGTACAGCTCGCGAATCCCCAGAGAACCCAGCGCTCTCTGCAGCCTTCACCTCAGGTGATGGGAAACTGTCCCTTTTTTCCATCTTCCAGCCACCAGCCTGCCAGCCTGCTCTCCTTCCTTGTCCTTGCCCCGGGGAGTCCCTGGAGCTGGTGATTGTCTCCCATCTCCCCAAATTCAAACCTACAGCCCCAAGGGGGCTAAGGACAAAACCAAACCTCTTTTTCAGGAAGCAGAAACACACTGTATACTGCTGGTGCTCCATAGTCCCACCACACCCAGTCCAAGGGGCACAGCTCTTCGCCTGCCACCCCCCACCCCACCTCCACCCCCACTATCTCCAGGAATGCCCTGCTCCCTGACCAGGACCAGATGGCCATCACTCTGCTTTCAGGCAGGTAAAATTTGGTGCTACAGGAGTTAGGTGAACAGTATGTTTTATTTAATTAGGATCAACAGAATAGATAAACCTCACAGCAGGACAGGGAATGACAACGCTGCACAAAATAATTCATGCCCAGGTGGCGAATCTCAATTACAGGGAAATCAGGGAAGGAAAAAGTTCCCCAGCACTTTGGAGGAGGCAGAGAGGAGACAACATGCTGAGGCAAAGCCCAGAACTACAGGCCCAACATGGGGCTTCAAGGACACCACAAATCAAGGCAGCCAGGTGGCCATCCTGTAACAGCTGCTCCTCCCTTCTCCCCATCACAGAAAAACCTGCCCCAAGTGCACTGGGCTGGGTGAGCCAATGCTGCCTGGGCCCTGGCAGGCAAGTTCGGGAGCCACTCAAGATCTGGCCTATGAGGGCCACTAGGGGAGCTCACACCCAGCCAGGCTTAGTCTCCAGAAGAATGGCATCCCCCAAAGAGAGGGCAAATGTTCTAATCCTGGGAATGGTCACTAGATCACTAGAAAGTTCCTGTACTTGTCCCTGGCACCCCAGTCCCACTGGCCCTGATGGGGCTAGGCTCCTGCTCTCTCTTAGCGGCAGGCAGACCTGACTCACCTCTCACTCTGGACTAAGAAAAAGAACTGTGAGCTTTTGAGACACCACATCATCTTCTTAGCCAGTTTTTTCACATCTGCTCTGGAAGACTGAAGTTTGAACTGATGGCCTTCCCCCAACCATCACTAAATACTACTTAAAAATGGTTAAGATGGAAATTTTATATTATGCATATTTTACCCCCATTTTTTAAAAAGGAGAGACACAGAGTTTTTAGAAAAGGAGAGACACAGAGTTCTGAGCTACTGCTTGGGTCAGCCAGGTGAGCAGAGGTCTCTGGGATCCAGGCCCAGGAATGCGTGACTTTAAGCAGCTTCACCATGCAACAGTGAAAGGACATGACAGTTAGGGACCCACACATCTTTAGAATGCCACTCTCCCCCTGCCAGGGCTCCCCTTACCTATCCCAGCACAATGCTTTGAATTATCTCAGCAAATATGTCTCTAGTGACTGAACATCCTCAACAATGAACTCTCCAAGTTTCAGAGCTCAAACAAAAAGATTTTTATTGGTGCAGTCTCCCTCCCAAACAAACCCCCAAGTAGTACAAGGAGTGCCACCCAGGCCCCCTTCTCTCAGCTCCCAATCTCTGGCCTTAGGTGACATAGGCCGAGCAACCCCCATTATGGAGGAGAGAGAAATTGCTGTTAGATTACTGAGCACATCCACAGAGCCCCATTTTATATCCCAAATCAGAAGATGACATGAACATCTGCTTTCACTTCAAGACATTAATTTTCAATTATTGGAGAAAAACAAAATTAGTTCTGACAAATTGTTGGTGAACACAGGCTCTTGTCTGGTGGTTCATAATAATAACTTCGGGGGCCCACCATTAGTGTCCTTGGACGGACAGAGTTTCCTGATGAAGCCCGTCATCTGCAGTCTGCGGTGGTGACGGGCAGCACCAGCATATCTCCTACACCCTGTTCTGTGGGGCGAGTGACGGTTCTGCAAGCCCCTCCTCCAAGTGACCGCCTCTTCCGTGACCAGGTTAGGGAACTCAGGACTTTCAGATGTTCTGGAGAAGGGAGGGATGGTGAAGATGGCAGGTAAATAAAAACAACCTCTGGAACCATTTTCAGCTTTAGACATGTCGAGGCTTCCTTCCATTCAGTAGCAAGATTTCACACAGGGGTGTAAATCCATCTCAAGTCCAAGTTTGCCGAAAAAGGCAGATTGGAACCCCCTCAGAACAACATCTTATAACCCGATTTGTCATCTGCAGTGGGAGAATGGACTGCATGCTTCTCCTATGAGACCACTTCCAACCGTGACAAAAGGCCATTCAGGATCCTAAACCCCAAACTCAATGGCTCTAGATGAATGGTACATCTGTAATAATAATAATAATAATAATAATAATAATAATAATAAACTGTTTGCCAGGGTCCCATCTACCAGGGAACCTGGTTCAGCTCGAATTGCAGGCTCTAGGAAGTGGGAGGAGGAAAAATATTTAAAACGCAAGCTCTGAATTTGCCAACCTTAGTGACCCCCAATCCAGAAAACAACCCACTTGATAATAAATTATCAACACTATAATCTCGTTGGATGGTTTTTTTTTTTATGTATCTTGGCTGCTGTAGTCACTATATCAATAAAAAGCTACTGAGATGGGGGCTGGGGATGTGGCTCAAGCGGTAGCGCACTCGCCTGGCATGCATGCAGCCCGGGTTCGATCCTCAGCACCACGTGCAAACAAAGATGTTGTGTCCGCCGATAACTAAAAAAAAATAAATATTAAAATTCTCTCTCTCTCTCTCTCTCTCTCCCCCCCTCTCTCACTCTCTCTTAAAAAAAAGCTACTGAGATGTGAATGAGCAGAAGAATTCAGAGATAATGATGTAGCGGTCTTTGAATTTGGATGGTCACAATTAAAACCAGAGTGTTTGCCTTGCACACATGTTCAGACTATGGGGGGGGCGTGGGGGGGCGGTTAGCACATGGAAGGGGAGGTAACCAGGGAGGGAGGCAGGTTCAAAAGGAAAAGGAGAAAAAAAGCAACAATAACAATACAAAATTATATCTTTAAGAAGACAGTGAAAGACACTGCTACATCCAAAGTCAACTGGGTAACTGAGCTCCAACATTGTGTAATTGACTTTGCAAGTAGAACAACAGCAATGTAACAAAGAAAATGTCAGTGTTTTCACAGCACTAATCTATAATGCTGAGAGGCCCTCCCGCTGTCAGGCAGGGCTGACAATACAATAGCTTTCAAAGGGATATTACCATCATGTTTTTATTCCTGACATCAATCGAGACAAAGACAACCCTTTTCAGAAGACATTAAAAATCAAACCTTTGTACAAAAAAGCCATGCAGAGCAATCAGATAATTGGTGATCCTTGAAATCAGTAAAATATTTTTATTTACTGGGTGTACAACCCCAGTTGCTGGCTCCCACCCCATCCTGGCAGGTACGCTATGAATCCAAAGTTTCCATCTATATCTCCCCCACTCACTTCACCCTGCCTGGCACCCACAGCAGGCTAAGGGAACTGACAGCCAGCACTGAAATATTCAAGTGGGATATATAACCAATGGAGGCTTCACTAGTCCACTTTGAGTTCAAAACTACTCTGATTACAGACTAATATAACTACACACAAAACGCCCTTGCAAGCCAATGGGAATTTGCAGAAATTGACAAATTGTCCCAATCACACCTATTGAGGTTACCTATTATAACCAGGCACTAAGAGTTTCCAAGGTACTCTTCTGTTATAATTACCCAACACTCACTCAGATAGGAAGAAACCCTGATATCTATACAAATATTTTCAAGACATAAAGATAATACTCTTTGCAAATATCAGTGTACCATGCATAGACAAGTTTGGACTTCACTTCAGCCAGGGATCAGAAAAAGCAAGCACCTAAAGCCACCCACCCAACTTGCAACATGGATGGGACCATCAGGAAACCTAGCCATCCACCACTAGATTACCTTGAAACAGTTAAGATGCCTGCATGCCATAACTTAGTGACACCTCAGGAAAACTGCAGGTCCCAGAGCAGGAAGTAAGGGGGAACTAATGTTCAAGAGAGTTTATAATCTACACACTTTCTGAATCATTGATGTATCCACCCACCAGCCTTCCAAAAGGTCCAAGATGATGGCCTTAACACCCAAAGGAGGTCACCCCCACTCAGGGCTTGACAGAGCTCCTGGTAAAGGTAACTCCAAGTCCTAGAAAGTTGTGAAGGAGGAGAAGAAGAGAGAAAGACACTTTGCTGAAGAGCCCAAAGTGTTTTGTCCCTCTGATATCCAACAGACCACATGCCAAAAGTATGTAACCAAGTCGAGTCACCCTGAGAGAAAGATATTAATCTCGAAGCACCAGAGGCAGCAATGGTTGCTTTTACTTTTTCAGACAGAAGTAGACACTGTTATGTCTTTTTAAACAGTGTTTGAACAGGCTCCCTTCATTTTATTGATAAAATGGGGAGAAATGTTAAAAGAAGAGGGAGATGGTCCTAATGCTGCCTTGAAAACACACTCTCCCACCACTGCCACCTAAATGAGTCTTTTCCAGAGTCAGGCAGCAAGTCTGCACGCTGGACTCAGTAGTGAGTTCCTTTCATTTACTCATCCAAATGAACAGTTAAGAGAAATCAATACATCAAATTGGCAGACTATTAAATCCTACATCAGGAGAAGAATTCCACAGCCAAGAGCTGAAGAGTTGGCTACTGACATAGCAATTATTACAACTTTGTATTAGATTGAACCATATCCCCAGCCTTCTGACTCCAGCCAGGAGAGCTGTACTCCAAGATGCCTAGCTCCAGTTTCCTCCTTGCATGGTTCCCCCTCCTCCTCCTCTGTGAACACACTGTAGCAGGCCACAACATTTGCCAGGGCTGGCGGGTTCTGTGGAATTACTTTATGACTGTTAAGTCACCAGCATTTTGCACCTTTCATTATTAATGCACACTCGGCACCTTATGATTAAATGTTAGCAGGATTCTCCTGCCAGAGGCACATAGTTATTTTATTGCTTATTAAGTTTTTGCAAGGAAACAGGTGTAAGAATCTAAACAGCAATTATTAGACATAAAGAATGTTTTCTAGAATGAAACAGGCCCTTCCAAAGCTAGGTAGAATAGGTAACTTAATTGGGGGGGGGATTAATATTAGGATTAAATTTCAGTCACCCCAATCCACATAGAAAGCTATGGAATGTACAAAGGATTTATTTTGCCCTTCCCGCAAGATCATGTACATTTAGACAAACAAATGTCAACAATTTACACTTGTATGTGGTCTCAGATGAATCAAGAAACCTGTAACCTCAGAATGCCTCTATTTATTACATCTCAATTATTTCCATGGAAACACTATCAATGTCAAGCTACACTGTTCCCAGATCCCTAGACTACCAAACTTATAAAATGGACTTTGGAGGAGCTCGGGGCTGGCAGAAGAAGACAAAGAAGGGGAGGGAAGGAGAGAAAAGTCACTGGGGGTAGTTTTGGATGTTGGGGTGGGGGTATGTGGACACAACCTGAGTGCTAATTAATATTAAGAACTATAATTAACAGGCAGTTGCTAGATGGAGAAAAACTGACAGCAGTACAAATTATTCAAAAGTTTTAAAAAGGATGGGAAAAAAGACATATTCCTTTTCCATAGAAATGAGAGAAGTTGTTGCGTGGATCTGAGGAAGCAAGCAGCAGCCAGCCATAGGGTAAAGGGAGACAGGGCTCCTTAACATTGAGGGACAGAGGGAACTGCGAGGTAATCGTTACCAAACCATCTGGTATTATCAGCCGAAATAACATATTGTGCAAGATGGGAACAGCCTGGAGAATGAGGCCAAAATTATCAAAGATAACAAATCATTGCAACTACCATGCCGCACCACCAGGACTCACAAAAGGGGGAAAGGGGTGTAGGAAAAAAAGTCAGAAAATACGACTTTTGTAACATTCATGGATTTGTTAGTTTTTTTTTTTCTTTTTCTTTTTTTTTCTTTTCTTTTTCTAACAAAATCACAAGGCTTTGGAAAACCAATGAGGCTGCTCACTCTCTGCCCTACCACCCCAGCCCCCTTTTCTATTTGTTGGGTATCCTCCCTCCGGTAAATCTGGGTTTTCCAAAGAAGGACAAACATCTGGGAGGACAAATGACTCCCCACTCCAGAGGGAGGCTGTGTCCCCGAAGTGGGAAGTGAGCCCGCCTGAGGCCTGATTGATTTTCAAAGCAGCAATGCCTATGCTTTCAAATTACACTCTCTGAGCATCCATTCAAAATTGTTACATTTCTGTCTTTCCTTCCTGCTATGGGCTTTCATATTTCTAAGATCAATTATGAATTACGGTCAAGCGACTTCCACTGCAGAATGTTCGGAGCTGGGGAAGTCCACAATGCCACCACGTTAGCCCTGACACACAGCAGTGGAGGCAAAATAAAATAAATTAAAATGTAAAAGGCACCACTGTTCCTTAAGAAGCACCTTCAAGCATCTTTAAAGGTGAAGACCTTGCCATTTCAAACACTTGGTATGGAGCTGTCCACACTTAAGAACACACTTTTGAATATTGCTTTCAAGAAGGGGGGCAGTTCTTGAAAAGCAATAAATATCTGAGGGGCTGGAATTGGGACAAAGCACAGGCCAGGCCAGGAGAGGGCGGCCTATAATGGGAAAAGGGCAGGGGAGGGGCTCAGCCCTCGCACTGCCTCTCCCCAGGGCCTCTGCTCTCCAGGGGCCCCTGGAGCTGGGGACTTCCTGTAAATAGAAAGCAATGCAAGGAGAAGGAGTGCCTGCATCTGCTGTGCATGTGCGTACCTATACATCCATATCTCATCACAAACATGCACACCCTGGTGACTTGTTGCAGGAAGCTGGCTAGGGTGTGGAAGGTGAGTGTGCCAGGGGTGGGGTACCCGGCACACTGCGTGAAGAGGTGCTCCTGACTGCTGCAGGGCTCCTCGGGGACCTGTGTCCTCTTGGCCTAGACAATGAACTCCTGGCAGTGGCTCCCTGCCGGGTTAACCTCTGTGGAGCAGGCAGGAAGTGAGCAGCTGAGCAGGGAGCACAGTCTGGGCTGGGGGGGAGGGGCGCTGGGGGGAGGGGCGCTGGGGGAGGGGCGCTGGGGGGAGGGGCGCTGGGGGGGAGGGGGCGCCAGGTGTCCTGGGACCAGACTGCAGTGCCTGAAGCGCACTCTCTCTGCTCTCCACATCCCTGGGCAACAAGGAGGGCCTGGAGAAAGCCAGCGAGGCCCAGGGCCAACAAAGGCGGCCTGGAAGCTGCCAGCCTCCTGGGCGCCTGTCCTCGCCTCCTCTTCCTTCCTTTCGCTGCCACCAAGATTCGCAATCCCCGCCAAGTCGGCATGCACCCCTTAATTGGCCACGGGGGCCTGGGGCCCGCAAGGAGGGAGCGATCAGGGCCCCTTGTAGGCGACCCCAGGCCGGGTCCCGGGCTAGAGGTGGCTCCAGGCCCCAAGAGGGTCCAGGCCGGTAGGGTGTCCATGGCGTGCCCCCTCCACCGCCTCCGCCTCCTGCACCTGGCTTCCGCCTCCTGCTCCTGGCTTCCTCCTCCCCCTCCTCTTCCTCCTCATCATCCTCTCCGCTCGCTCGTGCGGGTCCACAGCTGCCCACCCGCTCGCCAGTCCTTCCTCTTTCTCTCCTTCCCTCCCGCCTCTGCCGGGCCTCCCACACTCACCTTTCCCTGAGCGCGGCTTCCCCTGCTTCTGCCTGGACTTGTCCCGGGCTCCTGGAGCTCCGCGGCGGCTGGGGCCCCCAGCTACCCTTCCCCACTCTGGGTAGCTCTCCTCCCCCTTCTCTGCCTGCCTCTCGGAAACTCTTTTTGCAGCCGGGTTGGTGGCTGCCGACCGCCAGTCCAGGGCGGCCTCTGGGGGGGGGGGCAGCCCAGGCCGTCCCAGGCCGCTCCGGGCGGCGGCGGGGGGGGGGGGGGGGGGCCCAGGGCACGCAGGGGCCCTGCCTGTTGCAATGCCGAAGCCAGCCGAGGGCTCCCAGTCCCAGAGGCGGTCCCAGCGGCGGTCCTTGCAGCGAATGGCCGAGCCCAGTTATGCAAAAAAAAGAAAACGCCCCCCTCCTCCTCCCTACCCCCAACTGAAGGCATCACCTGCTGCTCTCTACATCCCCAGGCGACAAGGAGGGGGCTGGAGAAAGCCAGCAAGGCCCGGGGCCAGCATGGGCGGCCTCAATGCTGCCAGCCTCCTGGGCGCCCAACCTCACTGCCTCATCCTTCCTCTCGCCAGCACCGAGATTCCCAATCCCTGCCAAGTTGGGCCGCACCCCTTGATTGGCCACACAGGCCCGGGTTCCGCAAGGAGGGAGCGACGAAGGCCCTTTGTAGCCGACCCCAGGCCCGGAAGGGGTCCGGGAGGGTAGGATGTCCACGGCAGGCCCCCTCCACCGCCTCCGCCTCCTGCTCCTGGCTTCCTCCTCCCCCCTCCTCTTCCTCCTCCTCTCCGCTTGCTCCCAGGGTCCAGGGACGCCGTCCCTCTCTCCCTCCTAACTCCGACGCGCCTTGCTCGCTCACCTTTCACCTAGCGAGGCTTTGCCTGCTTCTGCCTCCATATGTCTGGGGCTCCAGGCGCTCAGTAGCCCTCTGCGGCTGACTCCCTCCGCCGCCCCCGCCTCTCCAGGTAGCCCTTCTCCCCTTTCTCTGCCTGCCTCTCGGAAACTTTTTTTTTTTTTTTTTTTTTTGCAGCCGGGTTAGCGGCTGCGGGGAGCATACAGCAGGTCGGGGTGGCCTCTCTGGAGGGGGGGCGGCTGGGCCAGCTGAGGCCACTCAGGGGCGGAGGGTGGCCCCTGCCTGTTGTAATGTGGCAGCTGGGGGCTCCCGGTCCCAGCGGCAGTCTCGGGGATTCCGGAGGACACACAGCTGAGCCGAGTTATGCAAAAAAAAAAAAAAAAGCTAACCTCCTCCTCCTCTCCATCCCCCGCCGCCCCCGCCCCTGCGGCCCCTCGGTCCCTCCCCCAGCCCACCCCCACCCTCACCCTCCTCCTCCTCCACTCCTTGCTGGATTTTGCAGCCAGTTGCAGAGCTCACAATGAACCCATCTTAGGAGGGGAAATGGGGCTGGAGTGGAGAAGGTCTCAGGAGGGGAGGTGGTTGGGAGCGTGGGAGCTCAGTAACCCAGAAAAAAAAAAAAAAGGCTTCAAATATCCCCTGCCTCACACAAAATAAATAAATATTAATGGCTCAGAAAATACCCAAACGCCAGGTTTGGAGATTATGATGGTTGGCGAGGGGGTACCTCAACTCAGCTTACTTGGGGGTGGGGGCTCAAAACGGCTGTAGTGGCTGGAAGCCCCGGCTTGGGGCCCCTGGCTCAGTCCCCTTCTCTGGCTCAGTCTGGATCAGCCCCCTTCTCTGGCTCAGTCTGGCACCGGCCCCCCTGAGGAGGAAGTGGCGCCCTGGGGCGCTCAGGCTGCCGCGGGCTAGCGCACCCAGGCGCCAGGCCACCGCTGCTTGCCCTTGGGCTGCGGTGCTCAGCCAGAGGTGCGCAGCCTAACCCCAGGCGCTGCCAAGTCGCCAGCCAGCTAGCTGCCTCCGTGGGCCAGGGGCTCAGAGAGGGGGTGGGCAGCGGCAGCGGGGGCGGAGGAAGAAGAGCAGGCGGCAGCGGTGGAGGCAGCAGCGGCTGCGCCCCAGCTCCTCCGCTCTCCAGCCACAGCCGCAGTCCTGCCCGCCAGCCTCCCTGCGCTCCTGTCTTCTTTGTGGTCGCTGGCTCTCCTCCTCCCAATCTGGCTGCTGGGGCTGCACTGCAGAGACACATAAAAAAGCCAGGCTTGGCTGGAAATGTAGCCGGGTCCCAGCAGGAGGATGTGAGGAGCAGAGTCCCCCGCAGTGGAGCGCTCTGATCCCGTGGGGCGGCCTGCACTGCTCCAGCTTGGATCAGACGGAGAGAGGGCCCACACCACTGAGCGATGGACAGCGAATCCTGTCTCCTGAATTTTCATCCATTGATTTTTCTGTTGTACCATTGTGGTATTCTTAAAATCCTGAAATATGTGTGGAGTAGCCTTGTAACCTAATTTATTTCTGTTGAAATAACGTCACTGTATTTTCCTGTGCTATATCCATATTGAATCACCACATAAATTCTCATTTCTAGACATAAAATCTCTTTAGAGTTGCTATAAATTATTCAATAGATTTATTCTGCCTCCCAAAGACTGATGAAGCTCATTGTGGAGAGTATCTCTCCATTGCATATCATTATTGTTGCCCTGTTATACCAGGTCTGTGTGACAAAAATCCTTTGGAAAATCCTTATAATTTGAAATTAACATAAGCTACTCAATTCAAAAAAAAGGGAAAATGATAAAACATACTCTCATTCAACCCAGATTTTTGAAATGGTTGAACCAATTTGACTACTGTACTATGGAAGAAATTCAAAGACCAACAAAGTTGGGCCCTCTATAAGTCCCTTCATTATTATGTTCTCTGCTATAATAAAGTACTTTATCTGGCATCAAAATTACATTAATGCCTTATTCACACTGTTCTTGCAAGAAACAAATACTTCTTTGTGTCTGAGTTTTCCACATGGTTGCCCTGATGAAACATATGCCATTGGAGGACAAATATATTGATGCAAATAAAAAAGAGCAAATTAATTCCAGAACCTAGTTAGAGATAAAAGATGTCATTTCCTTATTTTCTGAAATTCAGCTTATATAAAATGTCACACTGGGCTTCATTTGTGGAGGAAAAGCGTGCTTCAACTTCATAACCGACAATTTTTCTAACTGACATTATGTTCATTCCAAAAGTGCTGAAACAAATTGTGGCGACTTCTTCTCACCACTTTTGGCTAAGTCATTCAGTAACTCTTAATGTTATTATTGAAGATGAATGAGCCACCCAGGTTTTGGAAGCTCGATTCCAAAAACCTCTGTAAAGTTTTGGTACAAATGTGAAGAGCGAAAGTTTGAATTCTCCTCGATCAGCAAGAATACTCTTTACTGGGATGACTTGTAATGCTTCCCTTTCTAGTTGAGCTCTGATTCTACAAGCCCACCTTGGAAATTTGGGTACTCCTGCCAGAAATTGAAGAATAAAAGGAAGAAACTGTAAACCTTTCTTAATAGTTATCCAGAATAATTATCAGTAGGTGTACATTTCATTATTACTTGCTGCAACACCTGAACCAACAGGAGAGAGATCTTTACATAAAGAATATAATACTTTCACTTTCAGTCAGCATACTTAAGCCACTCAGCTTTTGCATTTCATACTGAAGTTGAAGTATCACTTTCCCAAATAACTGATGAAAAGTGAATAATTAAAACAAGTTTTAAGAGCTATTCAGGATACAATCTGAACAAATGTAAAAGAATTTATTTTTATTGAATTCATTTGTGACAATTTGTAGTTAGATATATAGCCTTAGATATTACCATGATTTGGGGAAGAAACAGTATGCTGACCCTGAAATTCTGATATGACATTTAGTCTTTGAAAATAACACACACCTCTGTCCTCTCTGTGTAGCCCAGTTCCTGATTTATATAGGACAAATCATAAATAATGAATGATGAATAAATAGCAATAAAGTGTTTGCTGTTTGTTAAATGATACCTTCCTTCTCTTGGGAGACAACCATTCATTCTCAGGCAAAGTGTCCTTGAAAAAAAAAAATTGGAGTGTGATGCTAATGGTCAAGTGCCAGTTAGAAGATGGGAAGGGGAGGAGGCAAATGCACTCATCAGACCTCCGTGAAACTTGATAGTCATTTCTAATTCACACTTCAGGATTTTTCTCCATATAAGTTCTCTTTAAGGAAAAATAACAGGAAACTCAGGCTTTGACTCTTATTTAAAGACAAAAAAACCAAACCAAAACAAACAAACAAACAAACAAAAACCCTACACCTTAACCCCTCTCTGGAATTTCAAATTGATCTTAAAATACTTTGGTTCACAGCATTTTGAAGTTGTACAGAATCGCACTATTTACTGAAGTAGAAGGGCCTTTGCAGGTTTGTAAAGGTTCCTATATCACCAACAGCTCAGACATTCTCTGGTAATATTTTCCTAGCCATTAGAAATCTCCTCATATGGAGAATTTTCATTAGTTCCAAAGTTTGACTGGAAGGAAGATGTAAAATCTCAGAACCTACACAACACTTAAAATGAGGGAATATGTTTTTCTTCCAAGTTGACTTCCTATTTACAAATATTTTCTGTTTTGTTAAAATCATCTAATGGGTCCTGAATATCAAAATTCAAGTACAGTCAGGCTATAGTAATGAGTCTTCCAATCCAAATTGTGTTTGTAGTTGGTTTTTGTTAAGCAAGGACAAAAACAGAAGAGTAAAATAATTCCAATATAACAAAAGAAATTATATATGACTAGAGCTAGTTAATATGAATAATATGTAACTGAAAACAGTTTTGTTTTATAGAAAAAAATTGCTAAGTAGGAAATGAGATTAAAAGGACTCAGAGGAGGGCTGGTTACTAGGAGAGAAATTTTTTGATGTCTATTATAGTTTCAGTTTAGGCATTATATTAATAATTCAAGCACAAATTGTGCAAGGTGTAATATTTACAAATAAAGGTCCTATTTTAGTTTTCTGAATGCCTCCTCCTATTGCTATTCTGTAGATGAATAACTCTGGTCATTCAGGCCACTTGCCTTTTGAAGACTTAGAGTAGAAATTGTTTGGAATTCATGAACATAGCCCCCACGTCAAAGGGATTAAGTTCTGTTCCCCCTTTGTTGTCTTTAAGGCACTGTAGGATCTTGGGTGGTTAGTGTACAACTTCAGCCCACATGGTGAACTGAAGCACTGAAGACCTGACTCATGCACACCAAATCAGATTTAGAAACTATCTGTTTTAGGTGAGGAGTTAAATAAGCTGCAATTGAACAAATAATTCTAACCTGTTTAAATTTCTCATCTTAAAAACCTAACAGGTATAAGATTTGTTTCTTGATATACTAGTACTTATGGCTCTGGGACTTTTTTCTCTCTGAAAAAGGTGTCACCTACCTAATAAAACTCTTAAATTATACCTTTTTATTCATAAAATGCAGCATTTCCTATCTAGGAATTATCCTGAGGAAATAGCCTATGTAAATTCTGGCTATAAATGATGCTCACTGTAGTGTTATTTATAATTACTCCCAAATTTTAAAGACCACAAATATCTACAAATGAGATATTATCAAATAACTTTAGGTTAAAACAAGATATAGTGGGAGTTAATATTTTATTTTTATTTATTTTATTTTAATTTATTTTATTTTAATTTATTTTATTTTTATGTTTTAATCTTAAATTGACAAATTATAGTTGTATAAAGTTTTAGAGTACAAAATGATGTTTGAATTTATCATTTTAATGTAGAATAATTAAATCAAGTTAATTAACATATTAACATATCCATCACTACACATATTTATCTTTGTGTGTATGTGTGTGGTAAAAGCATTTGGAATTTACTGTCAGTAATTTTGAAAAGTGTAATTTTTTTTTTTACCATATTCACCATGGAGTGCAGTATATCTCAAAAGGGAAAAAAAAACTTATTCCTTCTGTTTAATTGAGGTTTTATACCCTTGACCATCCCATTCCTCCTTTCTCACCTCTAGTAACCACTATTCTACTCTGTTTGAGTTTGGTTGTTATTAAATTCCACATATAATTGAGAATATGTGGTAATTGTCTTTCTGTGTCTGGATTATTTGGGTGATGATATTTTAAGAGAATGAAAAATGTACCAGAAAAAAAAATTACAAGTAGAAAATTCCAAAGACCCCTCCTCCAACAGAGCCCCTTAAAAGCCTGGCAAAACCTGTTTAGAATCAACTAAGTCACAACTCAGGAAGATTAACAAAGACTTACTGCACTCAAAGTGAATGCTAACTCAAGAACGGGGTAACTGAAACCTAGTAGGACAGCAATGCGGCATTTTTACCTACCTTTGCCCCATCATAATGGTAATCAGATTTGCATAAGCAGAAGAAAGAATTAGTAAACTTGGAAACAGGTCAACTCAAAATATCCAATTTTAATAACAGAAAGAAAAGAACAAAAAATAAAACAATTTAACAACAGCTCAGAGTCCCATGGACCTCATTAAACATATATATATATATTCAAGCACAAATTGTGCAAGGTGTAATATTTACAAATAAAGTAAATATATGTGTGTGTGTATACACACACACATATATATATACACTAGTAGTCTCAGAGAAGAGGAAATGGGCACAAAAAATATTTGAAAAAATAATGGCTAAAACTGTTTGAAATTTGATGAAATACATAGATCTACACATCCAAATAATTAAACAAACTCCAAATAGAATAAACTCAGAGTTCCATGTTGAGATACATTACAATCAAATTGTTATATGACAAAAATAATATCTTGAAAGCAGCTGGAGATAATTTGTTGTGTAAAGAAATCCTAAATAAAATAAACAGATGATATTTTAGCAGAAACTATAGAGGCCAGAAGGCAATGATATGACATATTTAAAGTGCTAAAAGAAAAAAAAAACACATTTATCAGTCAAGATTCCTATACCTGTCAAAACTATCCTTGAAAAAATGATAGAATAAATCTACTAGTGATAAACTATTTCCGTTTTTGCTTGTAAATATCTTGATTTGGCCTTCATTTTTTCAAGGATAGTAGAAAAAATGTAGTAGATTTATTCTACAAAAATTCTTTAAAAATGAGGGCTATCTTTCAAGTTAAAAATAAAGGACACTAGGTAGTAACTTGAAGTTATACAAAGAAATAAAGAACAATAAAAATAACAATATAAAATTGCAAATGTCAGCATTATTCTATTTTTGGCTAATAACTACTTTTTCCTACATTATTTAAAATAATAATATATAAAACAATCATAATAAACCTATGTTCATGAACAGAAAATGTATAAAGAATTGTAAAAATAGCAAGACATGGGGAAAGGATGGAGATACATAGGAAGAGAGTTTTTATGTCATTGAAGCTAAGTTCATATTAATTTAAACTAGATTGTTTTAAATAAGATGCAATTATAATCCCTAGGGTAACCAGTAATAAAATATTTTTTAAATAAAGAAAAGGAAATAAAAAAGGAACCAAAACAGTACCCTAGAAAAACACAGCAACTAAATACAAAAGTAAGAAGTAATTGAGAAATTGAAGAACAAAACAATGAAAAAAGATATATAACATATACAAGACAAATAGCAAAATGGTGCAAATAAATTCTCCCTTTTCACAGTTACTTTAAATGTAAATAGAATAAACTATCCAATTAAAAGACAGAGGTTAAAGAAAGAGTTCTTTTGTTATTGCTCTTTTTTGAGAGGTTGTACCAATGATCCAACTATATGCTGTCTACTAGAAACTCTTTTCCAATACAAGACTATAGTAAATAATGTGTGTGTAGTTAGTGTGTGTGTGTGTGCGTATGTGTGTGTGTAAAACATATATATCCCATGCAAATATGTGATATATATATTTATCCCATTCAAATAATAAACAAAAGGAAAGTTTGGGTTGCCAGATTAACAACAGATAAAACAGACTTTATATCTAAAATTGTTATGAGACAAAGAAAGATATTATACAAATGGGCCAATACAGCAAGAAGATACAATAATTATTAACATATAAACACCAAATAACAAAGCTTTAAGATATCTGAAGAAAAACATGACTGAATTAAATGGAGAAATATGCAGTTCCATACTGATAGTTACAGACTTGAACATTTCACTATCAAGAATAGTTAGAACAAGGACTGAGTTTGTGGTTCAGTGGTAGACCATTTGCCTAGCATGTGTGAGGCCCTGGCTTTGATTCTCAGCACCTCATATAAATAAATAAAATAAAGGTCCATTGACAACTAAAAAAATATTTTTTAAAAACGAATAGATAGAACAAAAGAACTAGTCAAAAGATTAGTTAGGAAATCAAGGACTGGAACAATAGTAAAAACAAGCTAGATCTACTGGACATACAGAACAGTCCCTCTGACCACAGTAGAACATACACATTATTTGCATACAGGATAGGCCATATGTTAGGCCACAAAATGAGTCCCAACAAATTTGAATAGATTAAAATTATATAAAGTATCTTCTCGGATCACAGTGGAATATAGTTAGAAATCAATAGCAGATGGAAAATAGGAATTCACAAATATGTGGAAGTCAATACATAAATAACCAAAGTTAATGAATTAAATTGAAAATATGATCCAATAATTCTGAAGGATCAAATGCAGTCATTAAAACTTATGTACATGTGTTAACATAGAAAAATATTCATATTATATCAAGTTTGAAAAGAAAAACACTTGCTGAAAAAATGTAGGTATGTATGAGAGGAACCCTTAAAATTGTCTCACATACTTAGATTCATGGAAACCAAAAAGCATCTGAACAGATATAAAGCAAAAGTCTATTATGGTTATCTTTAGTTGATTACTACTTTTTTTCTGTCTATGTATCTTCATTTTCCCGTTTTCTCCAATGGGTATGTATTACTTGAGTACATTTTTAATGAAAAATAATTAGGGGCAACTATGAGAAAATCATTGAACATGTAGTTTTTAATTGGATTATTTCTTCTGCTGTTATTTTAATACATAAAGTCAATGAAACAAGTAGATAAAAAATCGAGATTATTTTAAATCAGCAAAGTTTTGAATGCACCTAACAAACCAATTTCAACAAAATTATTATATGATGTAGGCTTTTGAAGAATTTTTCAATCAGAATATTTAGCTACTGACTAGATTTCTCTTTGATGTGATTTATGGTTGGATAACTTAGGCTTCAAGAAGAAAGTAAACACACCCCAGTCTTGAGAAGCACTGTTTCAGGTGGGTGATTATTTTACTGCTACCAGTATTTGGAGAAGCCCTTTCAGGATGATTGATCCTCTGG